>NW_027040234.1:15000-204522 GCF_034236695.1 Oncorhynchus nerka | reverse complement strand
CTCAGCACAAGGTGCACCTCTGTGTAATGATCATGCTGTTTAATCAGATTCTTAATATGCTGTCAGGGATTATCTTGGTAAAGGAGAAATGCTCACTAACAGGGATGGAAACAAATTTGTGACTTTTGACAGAAAAAAGCTTTTTGTGTGTATGGATCCAGTGTGTGTCCTGTGTGTGTGTGTGTCCAGTGTGTGTGTGTGTGTGTGTGTCCAGTGTGTGTGTGTCCAGTGTGTGTGTTTGTCCAGTGCGTGTGTGTGTGCCCAGTGTGTGTATGTCCAGTGTGTGTGTCTGTCCAGTGTGTGCTTCAGTGTGTGTGTGTGTGTTGTGTGTGTGTTTATCCAGTGTGTGTGTGTGTGTGTCCAGTATGTGTTTGTGTTCGTTCTGTGTGTGTGTCCAATGTGGGTGCTGGGTGTGTGTGTGTGTGTGTGTCTGTCCAGTGTGTGTGTGTGTCTGTCCAGTGGGTGTGTGTGTGTGTGTGTCTGTTCAGTGTGTGTTTCCAGTGTGTGTGTGTGTGTGTGTCAGTCCAGTGTGTTTTCCAGTGTGTGTGTGTCCACTGTGTGTGCATGTGTCCAGTATGTGTGTGTGTCTGTTCTATGTGTGTGTCCAGTGAGTATGTGTAGGTGTGTGTGTGTCCAGCATGTGTGTCCAGCGTGTGTGTGTCAGTGTGTGTGTGTCAGGTTATTATTTACAGGGACACTGATGAGTCTTCATGAACATAAAACCCTGGATAGAGGGGCTCAGTGAATGAGGAGGTGAATGTGTACAGGTGGG
The DNA here is from genome assembly GCF_034236695.1 of Oncorhynchus nerka. Lineage (NCBI taxonomy): Eukaryota > Metazoa > Chordata > Actinopteri > Salmoniformes > Salmonidae > Oncorhynchus > Oncorhynchus nerka. The sequence goes on along the minus strand of NW_027040234.1, from coordinate 203,750 downwards.
TCAGTGTGTCAGAGGAGGCTCTATAGAAGGACAGAATGCCGGCTGACCAGTCCAGATACACTCCTACTCTGTGGGAGCTGGAGGAGCGGAAGTCTATGGTAGTGGTATTATCATTATTATTGTGACAGGCAATGTAACTCTTGTCAGAGCAGATCAGACTCCAGGACTTGTCATTACATCCAAGACAACAGTCATCAACCCTTCCTCTCCTGCTGATTCCTTTATATGTCACTCCTATTTCAGCCCCATTCTCCCACTCCACTCTACCTCCCAGTAACAGCGCCCAGTCAGAGCCTCTCTACACAGCACCTGTCTACAGTTCTCAAATCTCTCTGTGTGATCAGGATACGGTTGCTTCTCCTTCCTACATGTCAACTTTCTGTTCTCGTCAGAAAGAGAGAGGAGTCTGTTTACTGTGTTTAGGTCCAGTGTGAGAGAACAGACATCTGATGGATGAAACCAGACATAATATTAGAAATCATCATTCACATTAGAATGTTAACTCACTTTTCACTAAGTAATTTAATGTAGATGTTTCTAGGTATCGAAAGGAGAAGTTAAGGTAACTTGAGAATTGTTGAATGATCATATGTTATACTGTATGGTAATATAAACACACTTTTTCCCATTAATTGCACACACACACACACACACACAAACCTGAATGCATGCATCATGAACACAAACACAAATTTCTAACGTAACACGAACGCAACACACACACACACACACACACACACACACACACATTGTCAAAGCAACTCTTTGTAAACTTTGGTGTCCCTGATTTCTGCTTCTGTAGAACTACAGCTGATATTTAATTTGACCAAGTAAGTAATGATGGTGGTCTTTGACTTTGACTTAACTTGAATTAAGACTTAATCTTAGTAATTTTCTTCACAGCAGTCAACACTCACATTTTCTAAGCCCAGGTTTCATTTTGTTCTCTCCACCATGTTCCACACTGTAGCGGTAAGCAGAAGAACAGACAGCTATTGAGTGATACACACGAACTCTCACACATGTGTGTGTCCAGTGTGTGTGTGTTTGTATGTCCAGCGTGTGTGTGTGTGTCCATTGTGTGTGTGTGTCTATTGTGTGTGTCCAGTCTGTGTTTGAGAGGACGCACATACACTGGACACACTGGATACACACACACACACACACACACACAAACACACATACATTCAGCATATATATATATAAAGGGTGGTAAGAATGTTTGTCTTAACTAGCCTGATAAGTAAAACATGTCTGATATGAACATTGACATAAACCCTCTACATACTTGAGTTTCTCCAGTCTGCAGTGTGGATCCTCCAGTCCAGCAGAGAGCAGTCTGACTCCTGAGTCTCCTGGGTGATTGTAGCTCAGGTCCAGCTCTCTCAGGTGTGAGGGGTTTGACCTCAGAGCTGAGACCAGAGAAGCACAGCCTTCCTCTGTGACTAGACAGCCTGACAGCCTGCAAAGAGTCAAATCATATTAAAATCACACTGATATTCTTTGGTGGTGAAAATAGTGGCAGTATATTTTTGTAAATGTTCAGATACACATCAGTGTCCTGAAACCGGACATATATATTCAGAACTTAATTTATCATCATTATAATTGACAATTTATTAAAGTATGGCTTGTAGAGAGAAATATGTAATGCAAATATTTGAGTAGACTGACCAGACCAGTGTGGTAGCAGAATCAGAATTATTTAGCTAACATTGATGAATACATTTTCATAAGTGGGGAAGTTACTTGGGCCCAGAGAGGGTAGAGTTCGGGTTAGTCTGTGAATGTGTCTGTAACCATGTGAAGGGATGGTGTGATTAATGGGGAACCAGTTAGGTGGCTCCACAATGTCTATGTGCCAGTCACTCCTCTCCGTAAGCTTGTCCAGGAGGGGTTGTAATTTTTTATGGGAGTGTCTAGAATTGACAATTGATAGATGCCATTGGATGAGGTAATGTTTTGGTTCTAAGTGGTACCAAGAACAGGATAGGAACTTCGGTTTAGGAGACCAAACTGAACAATAATTTATAGCTAATGCTATAAATTATGGGATGCTCTTTTTTCTGGTAAAATGTTCTTTGTGTAATGTTCCTAAAACACATATGGTGTGGACTATGTGTGCCTGGTAAACACATGTGGATCTGGGTAACAGTTATTACTTGTTGACCAACTGCAGGAATACTGACCTCAGAGTCTCCAGTTTACAGTGGGGATTCCCCAGTCCAGCAGAGAGCAGCTTCACTCCTGAATCCTTCAGGTCATTGTTACTCAGATCCATCTCTCTCAGGTGTGAGGGGTTTGACCTCAGAGCTGAGACCAGAGAAGCACAGCCTTCCTCTGTGACCAGACAGCCTGACAGCCTGCAAAGAGTCAAATCATATTAAAATCACACTGCTATCCTTTGGTGGTGAAAATAGTGGCAGTATATTTTTCAACATATTCAGATACACCAGTGTCCTAAATGATCATAATATTAGTTGTAGAAAATTAATAGAACAAATATTTGAGTAGACTGACCAGACCAGTTTAAAAACCAGTATCAGTCAAAAGACAGACAGTGAAGTATCAGATTTAGATAGTATTGAGTATACAGTCCACACCATATCTATTTAGACAGTGAGGTATCAGATTTAGATAGTATTGAGTATACAGTCCACATCATATTGATTTTGACAGTGAAGCTAACATTTTAAACGTGGCTCTATACTCCAACATTTTGGATTTCAGATCAAATGTTTCATATGAGGTGACAGTATATAATGTCACCTTTAATTTGAGGATATTTTTAATACATACAGTGCCTTGCAAAAGTATTCATCACTGTCACGCCCTGACCTTAGTTAACTTTGTTTTATTTATTATTTTGTCAGGATGTGTGTTTTGTGAAGCATAGCGGTGGCAACGTCATGCTGTGTGGATATTTGTCATTGGCAGGGACTGGGAAACTGGACAGAATTGAAGGAATGATGGTGCCAAAAACAGGGAAATCCTTTAGGGAAAGCTGTTTCAGTCTTCCAGGGATTTGAGACAGAGGTTTAAGCTAAAGCAACACTCAAGTGGATTAAGGGGAAAAATGTTAATGTCTTGGAATGGCCTATTCAAAGCCCAAACCTGTGGTTTGACTCAAAGATTGCTATACACCAGCGGAACCCATCCAGCGGAACCCATCCAACTTGAAGGATCTGCAGTTTTACCTTGAAGAAGGTCAGAAAATCCCAGTGGCTAGATGTGCCAAGCTTATAGAGAGTGATTGCTGAAAAGGTTCTACAAAGTATTGACGTTGGCTCAAGATATCTGTATTTTTTCTTATTTCTTGTTTGTTTCACAATAAAACATACTTTGCATCTTCAAAGTGGTAGGCATGTTGTGTAAATCAAATGATACAAAGCCCCCCAAAAAATCAATTTTAATTCCAGGTTGTAAGGCAACAAAATAGGAAAAATGAAAAGGGGGATGAATACTTTTACAAGCCACTGTACATTTCTAAACAGTAAAACATATATGGAAATACTCTCAAATAAAAGGTGACATTCTGTACTGTCACCTAATAAGATACATTCTATCTCAAATCCAAAATGCTGGAGCAAAGCACCACATTTAAAACTGTAAGCTTCACTGTCCAAACACATATGGTGTGGACTATGTGTGTCTGGTAAACACATGTGGATCTGGTGAACAGTTATCACTTGTTGACCAACTACAGGAATACTGACCTCAGAGTCTCCAGTTTACAGTGGGGATCCCCCAGTCCAGCAGAGAGCAGCTTCACTCCTGAATCTTTCAGGTCATTGTTACTCAGATCCAGCTCTCTCAGGTGTGAGGGGTTTGACCTCAGAGCTGAGACCAGAGAAGCACAGCCTTCCTCTGTGACTCCACAGCCTGACAGCCTGACAAAGAGATTGTCATGAATCCACAAACACACTGTTCATTTAACGAGTAGTGTAGAAGGACAATGGTAGATGCATTTGGTTTATTCTCCCAATCAACATATAGATTCATCTTCCGTCTCCTAGAACTGTATTTGTCATTTTGTTATACTAATGTGTTATTCATTATGTATTTAAATATAATATTATTTTCTTATAATATATATTTTACTCTAATATTTCTTCCTGATGAATAGTTCTTAAAATGTACATTTATGTACTCACAGAACAGATCTGGAGGCTTTGACCACTGGCAGCAGCCTCAGAAGCCCTTCCTCTGATCTGGAGAATTTATTCAGGTCAAACACATCCATTTCCTTTTCTGAAGTCAGCAACACAAAGACCAGAGCTGACCACTGTGCAGGTGACAGGGTGGGTTTTGAGAGACTTCCTGATCTCAGGAAGCTTTGGATCTCCTCCACTAGAGAATGGTCATTCAGTTCATTCAGACAGTGGAACAGATTGATGCTCCTCTCTTGAGAGGAATTCTCCCTGATCTTCTCCTTGATGTACTTGACTGTTTCTTCATGGCTCTGTGAGCTGCTTCTTGAATTTGTCAGTAGACCTCGTAAGTACTTCTGATTGGACTCCAGTGAGAGGCCCAGAAGGAAGCGGAGGAAAAGGTCCAGGTTTCCTGTCTCACTTTGTAAGGCTTTCTCCACAGCACTCTTGTAGACAGTAACTTCAGACTCGTCTTTTGTTTGCAGTTTGTCCATTAGATTCTCATTGTTGTTGATGAATGAGAGGAACACATATACAGCAGCCAGAAACTCCTGAATGCTCAGATGAACAAAGCAGTACACCTTGTTCTGGTACAGCCCACATTCCTCTTTAAAGAGCTGTGTGCACAATCCTGAGTACACAGAGGCTTCATTTACATCAATGCCAGCCTCTTTCAGGTCTTCTTCATAGAAAATCAGATTGCCATTCACAAGCTGTTGAAAAGCCAGTTTTCCCAGTGACAGAATGCTCTCTTTATTCCAGTGTGGACCTGTCTCTTCTTTCCCAAGATACTTTTCATTCCTCTGTTTGGTATGAAACACCACAAGGTGTGTGTACATCGCAGTCAGAGTCTTGGGCATCTCTTCTCTCTTATGTTTCAGCATGTGTTCAAGGACTGTTGCAGAAATCCAACAGAAGACTGGAATGTGGCACATGATGTGGAGGCTCCTTGATGTCTTTATGTGTGAGATGATTCTGCTGGCCAGGTCCTCATCCCTGAATCTCTTCCTGAAGTACTCCTCCTTCTGTGGGTCATTGAACCCTCGTACCTCTGTTACCTGGTCAACACACCTTGAAGGGATCTTATTGGCTGCTGCAGGTCGGGTAGTTATCCAGAGGAGAGCAGAGGGAAGCAGATTTCCCTGATGAGATTTGTCAGCAGAACATCCACTGAGGTTGACTCTGTGACGTCACAACAGATCTTGTTCTTCTGGAAGTCTAGAGGCAGTCGGCACTCATCCAGACCATCAAAGATGAACAGAACTTTGTACTTGTCATAGTTGGAGATTCTTGATTGTTTGGTTTCCATTGAGAAGTGATTGAGAAGTTCAATGAAAGTGTTTTCCCCTTTCATCAAATTCAGCTCCCGAAAAGGGAATGAAAATACAAATTGGACATCCTGATTTGCTATTCCTTCAGCCCAGTCCAGAATGAACTTCTGCACAGAGACTGTTTTTCCAATGCCAGCGACTCCCTTTGTCAGCACAGTTCTGATAGGTTTGTCTTGTCCAGTTAAGGGTTTGAAGATGTCATTACATTTGATTGCAGTCTCTGGTCTTGCTTGTTTCCTGGTTGTTGTCTCAATCTGTCTCAGCTCATGTTCATTATTGACCTCTCCTGTTCCACCCTCTGTGATGTAGAGCTCTGTGTAGATCTTATTGAGGAGTGTTGGGTTTCCTTGTTTAGCGATCCCCTCAAAAAAACATTGAAACTTCTTCTTTAGATTAGATTTGAGTTCACGTTGGCAAATCACAGCAAGCTCATCTGAATCTAGAAATAACACAGAGGATATTAATATTATGTCTGTTTTAATGTCTACAGTATTGAAGGCCTGTTATAAAGTTTTAAATTACAATAATTTATTATCTTAACTGACTGTATAAATGTGTAAATGTTTTCATAATGCATTACAGACTGGTGTGACTGATTATATTAGTATCGGTATTATTGATGGTGTTATTCATTTTTTCTCTCTCTCTCAGTAAATTCAATATAGCAAGTAAAACACTGGAATGGTAGATTTGCAGTGGAAGAATGTGCAAAGTAGAGATAAAAATAATCGGGTGCAAAGGAGCAAAATAAATCAATAAATAAATAGAAAGCTAGTTGTTCGGGCTAAATTATAAATGTAGAGGTGCAGTAATCTGTGAGCTGCTCTAACTGCTGGTGCTTAAAAATAGTGAGGGAGATAAGTGTTTCCAATTTCAGAGATTTTTGTAGTTCTTTCCAGTCATTGTCAGCAGAGAACTGGAAGGAGAGGCGGCCAAAGGAAGAATTGGTTGAGCGCGTGCTACAGGTGGGTGATTCTATGGTGACCAGCGAGCTGAGATAAGGGGGGACTCTACCTAGCAGGGTCTTGTAGATGACCTGGAGCCAGTGGATTTGGCGACGAGTATGAAGCGAGGGCCAGCCAACGAGAGCGTACAGGTCGCAGTGGTGGGTAGTATATGGGGCTTTGGTGACAAAACGGATGGCACTGTGATAGACTGCATCCAATTTATTGAGTAGGGTATTGGAGGCTATTTTGTAAATGACATCGCCGAAGTCGAGGATTGGTAGGATGGTCAGTTTTACGAGGGTAAGTTTGGCAGCATGAGTGAAAGATGCTTTGTTGTGAAATAGGAAGCCAATTCTAGATTTAACTTTGGATTGGAGATGTTTGATGTGAGTCTGTAAGGAGAGTTTACAGTCTAACCAGACACCTAAGTATTCTAAGTCAGAGCCGTCCAGAATAGTGATGCTGGACGGGCAGGCAGGTGCAGGCAGCGATCAGTTGAAGAGCATGCATTTAGTTTTACTTGTATTTAACCTCTCGCTTCTACTCGGGACGCTTGCGTCCCAACTAGAGCTCTGGAAATGCAAATGCGCTACGCTAAATGCTAATAGTATTAGTTAAAACTCAAAAGTTCATTAAAATACACATGCAGGGTATCGAATTAAAGCTACACTCGTTGTGAATCCAGGCAACAAGTCAGATTTTTAAAATGCTTTTCGGCGAAAGCATGAGAAGCTATTATCTGATAGCATGTAACACCCCAAAAGACCCACAGGGGACGTAAACAAAATAATTAGCATTTCGGCGTTACACAAACCGCACAATAAAATAGAAAACATTCATTACCTTTCACCATCTTCTTTGTTGGCACTCCTAGATGTCCCATAAACACTATTTGGGTCTTTATTTCGATTAAATCGGTCCATATAAAGCCTAGATATCATTATATGTAGACTGTGTGATAAACGAAAAAAACATTGTTTCAAAACGTAACGTCATTTTTTCAAATTCAAAAGTCGACGATAAACTTTCACAAAACACTTCAAATACGTTTGTAATGCAACTTTAGGTATTAGTAAACGTTAATAAGCGATCAAATTCATCAGGAGGCGATGTAAAGATCATTAGCTGTCCGTCTGGAAAAATGTCCGGCTAGAAACTCAACGAAAATATCCGGTCCTAGACCTGAGGAGATACGGTGCCCTGCATGTGTTTGACCCAGAAAAAACTCGAAGGAAATGACAAGACTCTAGACACCGTGTGGAAGCTGTAGGTACTGCAACCTCAGTCAATTAATTGTGGTTCACCTTTATCAATGGGTTCAAGTAGCGCATGGATATATTTTCCCATTTTCAGTGATCAGTTTTTCCTGTGCTTTTCGATGTAAATGCCGTTCTAGTAAAGCCACAGCAGTGATTTAACCAGTTTTATAAACGTCTGAGTGTTTTCTATCCACACAGACTAAGCAAATGCATATACTATATTCCTGGCATGAGTAGCAGGGCGCTGAAATGTTGCGCGATTTTTAACAGAATGTTCAAAAAGTAGAGGGTCGACTTAAGAGGTTAAGAGCAATTGGAGGCCACGGAAGGAGAGTTATGGCATTGAAGCTCGTCTGGAGGGTTGTTAACACAGTGTCCAAAGAAGGGCCAGAAGTATACAGAATGGTGTCGTCTGCGTAGAGGTGGATCAGAGACTCACCAGCAGCAAGAGCGACATCATTGATGTATACAGAGAAGAGAGCCGGTCCAAGAGTTGAACCCTGTGGTACCCCCATAGAGACTGTCAGAGGTCCGGACAACAGGCCCTCCGAATTGACACACTGAACTCTATCATAGAAGTAGTTGGTAAACCAGGCAAGGCAATCATTTGAGAAACCAAGGCTATCGAGTCTGCCGATGAGGATGTGGTGATTGACAGTGTCGAAAGCCTTGGCCAGATCAATGAATACGGCTGCACAGTATTGTTTCTTATCGATGGCGGTTAAGATATCGTTTAGGACCTTGAGCGTGGCTGAGGTGCACCCATGACCAGCTCTGAAACCAGATTGCGTAGCGGAGAAGATATGCTGGGATTCGAAATGGTCGGTAATCTGTTTGTTGACTTGGCTTTCAAGACCTTAGAAAGGCAGGGTAGGATAGATATAGGTCTGTAGCAGTTTGGGTCAAGAGTGTCCTCCCCTTTGAAGAGGGGGATGGCTGCTTTCCAATCTTTGGGAATCTCGGACGACACGAAAGAGAGGTTGAACAGGCTAGTAATAGGGTTTGCAACAATTTTGACAGATAATTTTAGAAAAAAAGGGTCCAGATTGTCTAGCCCGGCTGATTTGTAGGAGTCCAGATTTTGCAGCTCTTTCAGAACATCAGCTGACTGAATTTGGGAGAAGGAGAAATGGGGAGGGCTTGGGCGAGTTGCTACGGGGGGTGCAGTGCTGTTGACTGGGGTAGGGCTAGCCATGTGGAAAGCATGGCCAGCTGTAGAAAAATGCTTATTTAAATTCTCAATTACAGTGGATTTATCAGGGGTGTGGGCAGCTGGGAGGAGGTGTTCTTATTCTCCATGGACTTTACAGTGTCCCAGAACTTTTTTGAGTTTGTGTTGCAGGAAGCAAATTTCTGCTTGAAAAACCTTGCCTTGGCTTTTCTAACTGCCTGTGTATAACGGTTTCTAGCTTCCCTGAACAGCTGCATATCACGGGGGCTGTTCGATGCTAATGCAGAACGCCATAGGATGTTTTTGTGTTGGTTAAGGGCAGTCAGGTCTGGGGGAGAACCAAGGGCTATATCTGTTCCTGGTTCTAAATTTCTGGAATGGGGCATGTTTATTTAAGATGGTTAGGAAGGCAGTTTAAAAAAATATCCAAGCATCCTCTACTGACGGGATGAGATCAATATCCTTCCAGGATACCCCGACCAGGTCGATTAAAAAGGCGTGCTCGCTGAAGTGTTTCAGGGAGCGCTTGTCAGTGATGAGTGGAGGTCGTTTGACCACTGACCCAATACGGATGAAGGCAATGAGGCCGAGAGCTTGGTTGAAAACAGCACAAGGGTATTTAGGGAGCAAGTTGGTTAGGATGATATCTATGAGAGTGCCTGTGTTTATGTAGGTTCATTGATAATTTGTGTGAGATTGAGGGCATCAAGCTTAGATTGTAGGATGGCTGGGGTGTTAATAACCTCTTGGATCTACCCCTCCCGGATCCGAGAGAATTGTCATCAACTACACTAATTAGCATAGCGCAACGGTGAAAAAATATTACTAGAAAATATTCAGATTCATGAAATCACAAGTGAAATGTAGCGAAACACAGTTTAGCCTTTTGTTAATCATCCTGCCATCTCAGATTTTGAAATTATGCTTTACAGCCAAAGCAAGACAAGCTAGCTAGCTGCGAGATCCAAATGTCCAGAGCTTTCAGTTGAAATCCGGGGATATGGAGAGAAAAATAGGTCCGGTATGTTCTGGTCTGAGTCGCGTTGTACAAAACTGGAGATAGCTTTTGGAGCTAAAGGAAAGCTGATGACCATCAGTCGTGGTTAGCTGAATACTAACCGTTAGCCAGTAAATTGGCTAGCTTCTGGCTAGGTTCTGGTTAGCTTCTGGTTAGCTTCTGATTCGCTTTTGGCTAGCTTCTGGTTAGCTTCTGGTTAGCTTCTGGTTAGCTCCTGGCTAGCTTCTGGCTAGCTCCTGGCTAGCTTCTGGCTAGCGTCTATTGTGGATTTCAGATTTGAGGTAAATCATATATTTTTTAAAATTGGTGAGGCGCGTTGCAGGAGAGTGTTTTGAAGATGAGTTTTTGGAAAAGAAAATATATAAAAGATACAAATACATGTAAATATATATAAAATAAAAAATATATATACACGGGACACGACAAGATGAGGACAAAGGACGTCTGACTGCTATGCCATATTGGTACAACATCCTTGCTGCTACTTGATGAGGTCACTAGGTGTTGTGTTAAGGCTGCTACAATATCATTGAGTTACACAGCTACTTTAGCTGTACTTTAGCTACAGCTTTTAAATGTTATAAAACAGCATTCAACATGAGTCAGACAGATCTTACATTTCTCCAGTGTGTCAGCAAGCTCCTTCTGGTTCATTTTCCTCAGGACCTGCGGTATGATCTTCAGAGCCCCCTCTCTGGCACTGCTCTCCTGCTTCTCATCTTCAGCATCCACCACTTCCTTATCCTGCTTCTGATTCTCAAAGCCTCTGGCACTTGAGGTAAACAAAAACAAATGTACGTAACAGGACCACATACACTTAATATGGAGGCCAGGTCTGTTTGATGACTCTGGGAAGACTGACCACTGAGAATCTCTGACTCTGATCTCTCCTTGTCACGCCCTGGTCTAAGTATTTTGTGTTTATCTTCATGTATTGGGTCAGGCCAGGGTGTGGCATGTTTTTTTATATGTGGTGTGTATTTATTGGGATTGTAGCTAGTGGGGTGATCTAGCAAAATCTATGGCTGTCTGGAGTGGTTCTCAATCAGAGGCAGGTGTTTATCGTTGTCTCTGATTGGGAACCATATTTAGGCAGCCATATTCTTTGAGATTGGTGGGGGTGATTGTCCTTAGTGTCTTTGTTCCTGTCGCTGTGTTAGTTGACACAAGTATAGGCTGTTTCGGTTTTCGTTACGTGTTTTGTGTTGATTTGTGTTATGTTTGTTTGATTAAACATGGATCGCAATCTACACGCTGCATTTTGGTCCGACTCTCCTTCACACCAAGAGAACCGTTACACTCCTGTTGGTTTCTGTGGACAATACATTTACATTTCTCATCCAGGAGTACACACACACACACACACACACACACAGGAGGGAATGTTGTGTTTGCTTAATATTGTTTCAGGACTATGAAAATGGACAAAAGGATTAGCATTACATTTAAGTCATTTAGCAGACGCTCTTATCCAGAGCGACTTACAAATTGGTGCATTCACCTTATGACATCCAGTGGAACAGCCACTTTACAATAGTGCATCTAAATCTTTTAAGGGGGGATGAGAAGGATTACTTTATCCTATCCTAGGTATTCCTTAATGAGGTGGGGTTTCAGGTGTCTCCGGAAGGTGGTGAATGACTCCGCTGTCCTGGCGTCGTGAGGGAGTTTGTTCCACCATTGGGGGGCCAGAGCAGCGAACAGTTTTGACTGGGCTGAGCGGGAACTGTACTTCCTCAGTGGTAGGGAGGCGAGCAGGCCAGAGGTGGATGAACGCAGTGCCCTTGTTTGGGTGTAGGGCCTGATCAGAGCCTGGAGGTACTGAGGTGCCGTTCCCTCACAGCCCGTAGGCAAGCACCATGGTCTTGTAGCGGATGCGAGCTTAACTGGAAGCCAGTGGAGAGAGCGGAGGAGCGGGGTGACGTGGAGAGAACTTGGGAAGGTTGAACACCAGACGGGCTGCGGCGTTCTGGATGAGTTGTAGGGGTTTAATGGCACAGGCAGGGAGCCCAGCCAACAGCGAGGTTGCAGTAATCCAGACGGGAGATGACAAGTGCCTGGATTAGGACCTGCGCCGCTTTCCTGTGTGAGGCAGGGTCGTACTCTGGGATGTTGTAGAACATGAACCTACAGGAACGGGCCACCGCCTTGATGTTAGTTGAGAACGACAGGGTGTTGTCCAGGATCACGCCAAGGTTCTTAGCGCTCTGGGAGGAGGACACGATGGAGTTGTCAACCGTGATGGCGAGATCATGGAACGGGCAGTCCTTCCCCGGGAGGAAGAGCAGCTCCGTCTTGCCGATGGATTATGAAAACAACAACAATAAATGGGAAAATGGGAGAGGAGAAATGACTAGAGACAGTGTTGTTTAACTCACTGACCAGGACCCATGAGTTCTTCTTACCTTTGTTCAGTAGAAAAGTCTCCCTCTCTAAACTCTGGAGGAGCTTCATAGACCCGTCACTCTTCATGGACACACAGCTGGGAACAGGGGAGGCTGGTCTCTCCTGCTTGATTGGGCTTCAACACAACAGAGACAAACATTACATCTCTCATCTACTCTGAGCTCAGATGGGGAAACATAAGAAGAGTTTCATTCCAAAACGCTATATATCACTTTTCAGAAATGTTCGTAAATTAGCTTTTAGTGTTTAATGTAATTATGAAAGTGATTGTTGTGTTTGTTCACTAGCTAATCATGGGGTTGTTCACTATCTAATCATGGGGTTGTTCACTATCTAATCATGGGGTTGTTCACTATCTAATCATGGGGTTGTCCACTATCTAATCATGGGGTTGTTCACTATCTAATCATGGGGTTGTTCACTATCTAATCATGGGGTTGTTCACTATCTAATCATGGGGTTGTTCACTATCTAATCATGGGGTTGTTCACTATCTAATCATGGGGTTGTTCACTATCTAATCATGGGGTTGTTCACTATCTAATCATGGGGTTGTTCACTATCTAATCATGGGGTTGTTCACTATCTAATCATGGGGTTGTTCACTATCTAATCATGGGGTTGTTCACTATCTAATCATGGGGTTGTTCACTATCTAATCATGGGGTTGTTCACTATCTAATCATGGGGTTGTTCACTATCTAATCATGGGGTTGTTCACTATCTAATCATGGGGTTGTTCACTATCTAATCATGGGGTTGTTCACTATCTAATCATGGGGTTGTTCACTATCTAATCATGGGGTTGTTCACTATCTAATCATGGGGTTGTTCACTATCTAATCATGGGGTTGTTCACTATCTAATCATGGGGTTGTTCACTATCTAATCATGGGGTTGTCCACTATCTAATCATGGGGTTGTTCACTATCTAATCATGGGGTTGTTCACTATCTAATCATGGGGTTGTTCACTATCTAATCATGGGGTTGTTCACTATCTAATCATGGGGTTGTTCACTATCTAATCATGGGGTTGTTCACTATCTAATCATGGGGTTGTTCACTATCTAATCATGGGGTTGTTCACTATCTAATCATGGGGTTGTTCACTATCTAATCATGGGGTTGTTCACTATCTAATCATGGGGTTGTTCACTATCTAATCATGGGGTTGTTCACTATCTAATCATGGGGTTGTTCACTATCTAATCATGGGGTTGTCCACTATCTAATCATGGGGTTGTTCACTATCTAATCATGGGGTTGTTCACTATCTAATCATGGGTTGTTCACTATCTAATCATGGGATTGTTCACTATCTAATCATGGGGTTGTTCACTATCTAATCATGGGGTTGTTCACTATCTAATCATGGGGTTGTTCACTATCTAATCATGGGGTTGTTCACTATCTAATCATGGGGTTGTTCACTATCTAATCATGGGGTTGTTCACTATCTAATCATGGGGTTGTTCACTATCTAATCATGGGGTTGTTCACTATCTAATCATGGGGTTGTTCACTATCTAATCATGGGTTGTTCACTATCTAATCATGGGGTTGTTCACTATCTAATCATGGGGTTGTTCACTATCTAATCATGGGGTTGTTCACTATCTAATCATGGGGTTGTTCACTATCTAATCATGGGGTTGTTCTCTATCTAATCATGGGGTTGTTCACTATCTAATCATGGGGTTGTTCTCTATCTAATCATGGGGTTGTTCACTATCTAATCATGGGGTTGTTCTCTATCTAATCATGGGGTTGTTCACTATCTAATCATGGGGTTGTTCACTATCTAATCATGGGGTTGTTCACTATCTAATCATGGGGTGTTCAATAACAGACATGTATTTGTTTAATGTTTATCACTTGATGATTTCATTTCAGAGAGACAAATAATCATGTTTTATTTCCTGAATGCTATATCTCTCATTCTCAGAGAAATCAATAGTACTGCTAGGTTTTATACAGTAATAATATATATCTGCCTCACTCTCAGAGAAATCAGTAGTACTGATAGGTTTTACACAGTAATAATATATATCTGCCTCACTCTCAGAGATATCAGTGGTACTGCTAGGTTTTATACAGTAATAATATATATCTGTCTCACTCTCAGAGAAATCAGTAGTACTGCTAGGTTTTACACAGTAATAATATATATCTGCCTCACTCTCAGAGATATCAGTAGTACTGCTAGGTTTTATACAGTAATAATATATATCTGCCTCACTCTCAGAGATATCAGTAGTACTGCTAAGTTTTACACAGTAATAATATATATCTGCCTCACTCTCAGAGTAATCAGTAGTACTGCTAGGTTGTACACAGTAATAATATATATCTGCCTCACTCTCAGAGAAATCAGTAGTACTGCTAAGTTTTACAGTAATAATATATATCTGCCTCACTCTCAGAGTAATCAGTAGTACTGCTAGGTTTTACACAGTAATAATATATATCTGCCTCACTCTCAGAGAAATCAGTAGTACTGCTAAGTTTTACACAGTAATAATATATATCTGCCTCACTCTCAGAGAAATCAGTAGTACTGCTAGGTTTTATACAGTAATAATATATATCTGCCTCACTCTCAGAGAAATCAGTAGTACTGCTAGGTTTTATACAGTAATAATATATATCTGTCTCACTCTCAGAGAAATCAGTAGTACTGCTAGGTTTTACACAGTAATAATATATATCTGTCTCACTCTCAGAGAAATCAGTAGTACTGCTAGGTTTTACACAGTAATAATATATATCTGCCTCACTCTCAGATAAATCAGTAGTACTGCTAGGTTTTATACAGTAATAATATATATCTGCCTCACTCTCAGATAAATCAGTAGTACTGGTAGGTTTTATACAGTAATAATATATATCTGCCTCACTCTCAGTGAAATCAGTAGTACTACTAGGTTTTATACAGTAATAATATATATCTAGGTTTTACACAGTAATAATATATATCTGCTAGGTTTTATACAAATTTAAGATATATATCTAGGTTTTACTCAGTCAAATGTAAAAATAAATACATGTTTAATAAGGAACTGTATAAATGATACACTTTGAAGATGAATATATAAATATTTAAATATAATATTTCAATGCAGTAACATGAGATCTGTATGTAAAACATTTACACATTTTATTCATTTCGCAGATGTTTTTATCCAGGGTCCAGTTTCCCAAAAGCATCTAAAGGCCAACTTCATCTTTAGAATCAAGAGCATCGTTAAATTTCTGAGCTGTTTCAAAAAACCATTGTTATTAACGTTGAAAACGCTAATCTAACACCTGTCTCAGACCTCTAGAACAGCTGAGTAATCTAACACCTGCCTCAGACCCTAGAACAGCTGAGTAATCTAACACCTGTCTCAGACCACTAGAACAGCTGAGTGATCTAACACCTGTCTCAGACCACTAGAACAGCTGAGTAATCTAACACCTGCCTCAGACCACTAGAACAGCTGAGTCATCTAACACCTGTCTCAGACCACTAGAACAGCTGAGTGATCTAACACCTGCCTCAGACCACTAGAACAGCTGAGTAATCTAACACCTGCCTCAGACCACTAGAACAGCTGAGTAATCTAACACCTGTCTCAGACCTCTAGAACAGCTGAGTAATCTAACACCTGTCTCAGACCACTAGAACAGCTGAGTAATCTAACACCTGCCTCAGACCCCTAGAACAGCTGAGTAATCTAACACCTGTCTCAGACCACCAGAACAGCTGAGTGATCTAACACCTGCCTCAGACCACTAGAACAGCTGAGTAATCTAACACCTGCCTCAGACCACCAGAACAGCTGAGTGATCTAACACCTGCCTCAGACCACTAGAACAGCTGAGTAATCTAACACCTGCCTCAGACCACTAGAACAGCCGAGTGATCTAATACCTGCCTCAGACCACTAGAACAGCTGAGTAATCTAACACCTGTCTCAGACCACTAGAACAGCTGAGTAATCTAACACCTGCCTCAGACCACTAGAACAGCTGAGTAATCTAACACCTCCTGACTCAGACCACTAGAACAGCTGAGTAATCTACCACCTGCCTCAGACCACTAGAACAGCTGAGTAATCTAACACCTGCCTCAGACCACTAGAACAGCTGAGTAATCTAACACCTGCCTCAGACCACCAGAACAGCTGAGTGATCTAACACCTGCCTCAGACCACTAGAACAGCTGAGTAATCTAACACCTGCCTCAGACCACTAGAACAGCCGAGTGATCTAATACCTGCCTCAGACCACTAGAACAGCTGAGTAATCTAACACCTGTCTCAGACCACTAGAACAGCTGAGTAATCTAACACCTGCCTCAGACCACTAGAACAGCCGAGTAATCTAACACCTCCTGACTCAGACCACTAGAACAGCTGAGTAATCTACCACCTGCCTCAGACCACTAGAACAGCTGAGTAATCTAACACCTGCCTCAGACCACTAGAACAGCTGAGTGATCTAACACCTGCCTCAGACCACTAGAACAGCTGAGTGATCTAACACCTGCCTCAGACCACTAGAACAGCTGAGTGATCTAATACCTGCCTCAGACCACTAGAACAGCTGAGTAATCTAACACCTGCCTCAGACCACTAGAACAGCTGAGTAATCTAACACCTCCTGACCACTAGAACAGAACAGCAGCTGAGTAATCTAACACCTCCTGACTCAGACCACTAGAACAGCTGAGTAATCTAACACCTCCTGACTCAGACCACTAGAACAGCTGAGTATCTAACACACCTGCCTCAGACCCTAGACACCTCCTGCCTAGATCAGCTGAGTAATCTACCACTGCCTCAGACCACTAGAACAGCTGAGTAATCTAGAACAGCTGAGTAATCCACCTGCCTCAGACCACTAGAACAGCTGAGTAATCTACCACCTGCATCAGACCACTCCACTAGAACAGCAGCTGAGTGATCTAACACCTGCCTCAGACCACTAGAACAGCTGAGTAATCTAACACCTGCCCCAGACCACTAGAACAGCTGAGTAATCTACCACCTGCCTCAGACCACTAGAACAGCTGAGTAATCTAACACCTGCCCCAGACCACTAGAACAGCTGAGTAATCTAACACCTGCCTCAGCAGACCACTAGAACAGCTGAGTAATCTAACACCTGCCTCAGACCACTAGAACAGCTGAGTAATCTAACACCTGCCTCAGACCACTAGAACAGCTGAGTAATCTAACACCTGCCTCAGACCACTAGAACTGCTGAGTAATCTAACACCTGCCTCAGACCACTAGAACAGCTGAGTAATCTACCACCTGCCTCACACCACTAGAACATCTGAGTAATCTAACACCTCAGACCACTAGAACAGCTGAGTAATCTAACACCTGCCTCAGACCACTAGAACAGCTGAGTAATCTAACACCTGCCTCAGACCACTAGAACAGCTGAGTAATCTAACACCTGCCTCAGACCACTAGAACAGCTGAGTAGTCTAACACCTGCCTCAGACCACTAGAACAGCTGAGTGAGTCATTAAATTATTTCTTGCCCTTCCGCATGACTTTATACACAGAAGATCTCTGCTAAACATAGAATCACATGGTTTATCAGTCTCTCTGTGACCACAGATGAATTCAGAACAAAGTTGCAATTGATTCAAACAAGGGACGTAAACAAATTTGCTTCAAATGAAAACCGAGATGACTGCATTAAACTATGAACTGTTGGCTTTAGGCCTATTTCAATCACATTGTTCAGTATATTGAGTTCTATTTTGCTACTTGTAGGCTACTCTGTAATTTGTCTCAATATATTTAATGATGTGTATCCTAACATGAACACAATGATGTGCTACTGTCTGTATTTTGTCTCAATATATTTAATGATGTGTATCCTAACATGAACACAATGATGTGCTACTGTCTGTATTTTGTCTCAATATATTTAATGATGTGTATCCTAACATGAACACAATGATGTGCTACTGTCTGTATTTTGTCTCAATATATTTCATGATGTGTATCCTAACATGAACACAATGATGTGCCAAATCTGTGATTTAGTGCATTTCTTGGGGGTCATTAGAATAACCGCCTCAGTATTTGCAGCCAGAGGGGATAATATAAACTGATCCGTGGTCAGTATTGTGACATAATTATAATGTTAAGAACATATTTCAATGGAGAAAGCTGATCTGAGAGCAGCGCTCCCTTTCTTTCCATCCTATCAGTATTGATAAATGCTCCACCAGACCTGATACCTTGTTGTGCTGCTGATCCAGTTTCTACTGGTCTGACTGAGGATATGAACTCTGACCTGTTCACCAGACGTGATGTGCCAAATATGGGATTTACTGCATTTTAATTGGGTAAGCATTAGAATAAGTCTCCTCAATCTTTGAAACTATAGGTGATAATAGAAGCTGACGTGTTCTTGTGCCTTGTAAATAAAGAAGAAAAGGAGTACCAGTACTGAGTCAATGTGCAGGGTACCAGGTAGTTGAGGTAAAAATGAGGCTATAAGGAGTACCAGTACTGAGTCAATGTGCAGGGTACCAGGTAGTTGAGGTAATAATGAGACTATAATTGAGGTAATATCCACATGTAGGTAGGTGTAAAAGTGACTACGCAATCTGGATAGAGTTTACATCTCCACATCCAGGAGCTCACACACACACACACACACACACACACACACACACACACACACACAGGGAGGGAATGTTGTGTTTGTTTACTATTGTTTTAGGACTATGAAAATGGACAAAAGGATTAGCATATGGATTATGAAAACAACAACAATAAATGGGAAAATGGGAGGAGAAATGACTAGAGACAGTGTTGTTTAACTCACTGACCATGACCCATGAGTTCTTCTTACCTTTGTTCAGTAGAAAAGTCTCCCTCTCTAAAGTTTATAAGTCTAAACTAAATGAAAAATTCTGCTTTGAACGTTGATTAACTTGTAACCTGAGTATTTCTGTATTTTCAATTTGGCGCTCTGCAATTTGGCACTAGCCTCCCACCTCCCATAAGAAGTTAAAGAGCTTGGTGGGTTTTTTCATTCTCTAATCAAGGCATGGGATTGTTCAATGACAAACATGCATTTGTTTAAAATCACTTGATGGTTTCATTTCAGAGGGACAAATAATAATGTTTTTTCCCACAAAATGCTATTCATCTGCCTCACTCTCAAATGTGACCAACCGGCTGAATGTTGTCTTATGTGGCAAAACTTGAAATTGTGTTTTTTAATTGGATAAAAGTACAGACTCAGTGTTAGAAAACTAAATATCATACACTACAGTTGAGGAACAATGGGAAAGTAATTATGTTTTGAAAGATGATAAACTTTGAGAAAATGTCCTTTGAATGTTTTGGTACCTACTGGAGAGCTCTTCTCTGTCTACAGGGCTGCTACTTTGGCAGATAATGTCACCCATCTAAATAAATAGTTTTTAATACATTTAACTCTTTAACTCTATTTAACTGTATGGTGTTTATGGTTTATGTCAGTTTCAATGTTTGTTACACTATAAATGGTTATTTAATGGTTGTAAGTGGTCAAATGAACCAGAACATTTTGTATTTTACAATTCTACTAATTATTCTAATTCTTCTACTAATTCTACTACTTTAGTAAGGAATTACAAATTTTTCAGTAGTATTGCAGTTTCTAAAAAGTTCAGCATAATTCCACAAATGACATTAGTTGTCTAATTCCAGTAGATGGCAGCATAAGAACACAAATCACCACGATAGTTTTCTCCCTGGATACACCACCATTTGGCTCTATATTTTCAATAAATATTTAGCAATTCAAAGTTATTAATTCACATACAGATATTGGTGAGGCAGCTGAGAAATAAAGTGTATTTTTCGGGTAACATTCCTTAGATCAGTCTCTAACCTGCCCTACCTATCCCATTCCAATTGCTAGACTTTCACATAGAGGTTTCCAGGTCACCCAGTTCAAACCACATTTGAAAAATAAAACACGTGGCTTGTTGATCAAGTGTTCAGCCTTGCAATAATAAATATAATAAAATAACAAAACAAAAACAGCAAAATGCTGAGACAGGTTTTGATTAACAAAATAATCAGTGCTATTTAGTACTATAATGGTATTTACTAACATAATATTATTACTAAAACAGTTTCTAAAATAATTAGGTTAAGGTTAATGCTAAAATAGGTAATACGTAGGGATAGATGCTGATGTAAAAGGGGTTTAAAAATGCATTTGATTGATTGTTAGGTTCAGGGATTTTAAGGTAAAAAACAGTATGGGTTTATAGCTCTCTTGCTCCTCCCTGTGGCCTTCTGTGGGTATTACATAACTCATTCACGACACCTGATAGGCTCATAATCTGAAGTAGCAACTGCGTCAGATCTACAAATCTGTCCTGTCCATTTGTCTTCTAACTCAGTGAAACTGCGCAGCATTCACTCAATCCGATGCCTACGAACGAACATTTTGATGCGTTTCAATTTACCCAGCAGCCATTTAGAAACAACAAGTCATCAAAACAAAGTGTTGTTTCTGAATTTAAAACACAAAAATGTCTTCTGGCTGTTTAAATCGGCCACGTCTTGAAAAAGAGAACAGGGACATGCGTTTTAGTTAGGTGTTTTAGTTTTCTTTTTCTGAAAACAAATATGGTTAACCATGACCAGAAAATGTTTTCCTGCAGTACCTCCACAGACCCCGGATTGAGAACCCTATATTAGTTAAAAATCTGAGAACAGTATTATTAAAGGTACCCATAACAACCATTTCTGACTAAAAACAAATGTGAACATTTTGGAAACATTTTATGTTATCAAAATTGTCATCTCACCTCTTAGCTTTGGTGTCATGTTCCCCAGAGAGACTCATTTTAGAGGCAGGACTCCCTCCTCTCTCTCCCCAGAGAGACTCATTTTAGAGGCAGGGCCCCCTCCTCTCTCTCCCCCAGAGAGACTCATTTTAGAGGCAGGACTCCCCTCCCCTCACTCCCCAGAGAGACTCATTTTAGAGGCAGGGCCCCCTCCTCTCTCTCCCCAGAGAGACTCATTTTAGAGGCAGGCCCCCTCCTCTCTCTCCCCAGAGAGACTCATTTTAGAGACAGGGCCCCCTCCTTTCTCTCCCCAGAGAGACTCATTTTAGAGGCAGGGACCCCTCCTCTCTCTCCCCAGAGAGACTCATTTTAGAGGCAGGGCCCCCCTCCTCTCTCTCCCCAGAGAGACTCATTTTAGAGGCAGGGACCCCCTCCTCTCTCTCCCCAGAGAGACTCATTTTAGAGCACTGACCCCTAAACAGAGATCCAACATGTTTGTTGTGGTTAACACAGTGACAACTAAACAGAGATCCAAAATGTTGTTTGTGGTTAACACAGTCATTATTTAATGTCAATTGTTATCATTAAATAATTATCTCTTATAAAACATTTACTAACAGACACAGAAACAATCAGATGATTTAATGCAATCACATGAAAACGTAGTTGTGACATTTCATCTCCATGGTAACTGTCTGTAATAATAATAAGTCACTGTTTGTTAAGGTAGTTATAGACAGTACATCAACAATAATAATAATAATAATAAGTCACTGTTTGTTAAGGTAGTTATAGACAGTACAGCAACAATAATAATAATAAGTCACTGTTTGTTAAGGTAGTTATAGACAGTACAGCAACAATAATAATAATAATAATAATAATAATAAGTCACTGTTTGTTAAGGTAGTTATAGACAGTACAGCAACAATAATAATAATAATAAGTCACTGTTTGTTAAGGTAGTTATAGACAGTACAGCAACAATAATAATAATAATAAGTCACTGTTTGTTAAGGTAGTTATAGACAGTACAGCAACAATAATAATAATAATAATAATAATAATAATAATAATAATAAGTCACTGTTTGTTAAGGTAGTTATAGACAGTACAGCAACACAAGGTCATGTCTCACAATTATTTGGATTAATCAAAAACAGGCTATTTATTGTCTTTCAATCTGATATTTTCTAAACTAATCTGAGAATGTAGACAGAAGGGCTAAAACGGACATGATTGATTTGAGGGGGAAATCATTGATCCATTCAGAAAGGTTTCATATGTAAAGTAGGCTAGTAGTGGATTGTTAGTGATATGTTATATTATGTAGACTAGGTTATAATGTATAGTAGTGGGTTGTTAGTGATATGTAGATGTTATATTATGTAAAGTAGACTAGGTTATAATGTATAGTAGTGGGTTGTTAGTGATATGTTATATTATGTAAAGTAGACTAGGTTATAATGTATAGTAGTGGGTTGTTAGTGATATGTAGATGTTATATTATGTAACGTAAACTAGGTTATAATGTATAGTAGTGGGTTGTTAGTGATATGTAGATGTTATATTATGTAAAGTAGACTAGGTTATAATGTATAGTAGTGGGTTTGTTAGTGATATGTAGATGTTATATTATGTAAAGTAGACTAGGTTATAATGTATAGTAGTGGGTTGTTAGTGATATGTAGATGTTATATTATGTAAAGTGGACTAGGTTATAATGTATAGTAGTGGGTGGTTAGTGATATGTAGATATTATGTAAAGTAGACTAGGTTATAATGTATAGTAGTGGGTTGTTAGTGATATGTAGATGTTATATTATGTAAAGTAGACTAGGTTATAATGTATAGTAATGGTTTGTTAGTGATATGCAGATCAAGGTCTATACCTCAGCTACAGCCTACATATCATAGATGACCAGCCTAAACCTGTTCAGATCAGTTCACATAATGTTATAGTCCTTCCAGTAGCAGGACAGAGAATGTACTGTATATAACCTACATATCATAGATGACCAGTCTAAACCTGTTCAGGTCAGTTCACATAATGTTATAGTCCAACCAGTAGCAGGACAGAGAATGTTACTGTATATAACCTACATATCATAGATGACCAGCCTAAACCTGTTCAGGTCAGTTCATATATGTTATAGTCCTACCAGTAGCAGGACAGAGAATGTACTGTATATAACCTACATATCATAGATGACCAGTCTAAACCTGTTCAGGTCAGTTCACATAATGTTATAGTCCAACCAGTAGCAGGACAGAGAATGTACTGTATATAACCTACATATCATAGATGACCAGCCTAAACCTGTTCAGGTCAGTTCACATAATGTTATAGTCCTACCAGTAGCAGGACAGAGAATGTACTGTATATAACCTACATATCATAGATGACCAGTCTAAACCTGTTCAGATCAGTTCACATAATGTTATAGTCCTACCAGTAGCAGGACAGAGAATGTACTGTATATAACCTACATATCATAGATGACCAGTCTAAACCTGTTCAGATCAGTTCACAGAGACCATCAGGTTTGTCAGCATGATAAGTGATCATAACTCAAACCTACTCTGACTATTGAATGTCTGACATCGACTAACCTTATAATAGTGTGTAGAAAGCCAAGACCAACGAGAGTTTGCCCATCTTTCCTACGTCTCAACACATTTATCTGACTTCTAATGTACTGAGAAATATGTGCCACAGTTTCAACAGCCATTTTATAACTGCGTAGGCTACAAACATACTTTTAATTTCATATGAAGAAATCACATAACTTACAGTCACTGGTGCAGCCGCCTGTTTTCTTACAGATGAAGTAGCTTTCAGAGGCAACTCATTCAACCAGCCTAAACAATAGTAAATAAAAGATGTCAAATGGTCAAAGTCAAAGGAGAACACATGAAAGACAGGTGTTTTGCTACAGATGTAGGATCTTAATTTGAGACAGTTTACTACAGCAGAACAATTATGTGGATTATAATTAACATTTTAAAGTGGAAAGTGGAAATGACAAACTTCAGAAGCCTTTTAAAACATCAAATACACTACAAGTTTTAGTTTTCCTGCAACAGGGTGATCAAATTCAGATCCTACATCTGTACAGAGATGAGGTCTTTATCTGAAAAAGGAAGTTTGAGTTATTAGCAATGAAGTTGCAACTGTCAGCTGCTGTAAACCTCTGTGATTGGATGTTATAGACCCCAATCTGAACAGTTTCTTCCCCGTGGTTATAGCCTTTACCTCTATGCTCAGACTACCTAATTCAGCACCATCACTACACTATAGAGGAACTATGGTACAATTACATTATCATATGAAATGTAGAGGGTCACTACACTATAGAGGAACTATATACAATTACATTATCATATGAAATGTAGAGGAACTATGATATACATAGAGGAACTATGATATAATTACATTATCATATGAAATGTAGAGGGTCACTACACTATAGAGGAACTATATATAATACATTATCATATGAGAGGATACACTATAGAGGAACTATGATATAATTACATTATCATATGAAATGTAGAGGAACTGTGATACAATTACATTATCATATGAAATGTAGAGAGTCACTACACTATAGAGGAACTATGATACATTATCATGAAATGTAGAGGAACATTATCATTATCATATGAAATGTTAAATGTAGAACTATAAAATATTGAATGTTGATATATTGAATTTGACTTGACCACGTCCAGTCAGCTCCATGTTGTATGATTAAACTGACACCAACCTGTCTCAGTAGAAGTAGACTGTTAGGAGTGTTTTACTTCACTATACTAACATTACACCAGACATTTAATGTCTCTACACACTTTACAATAATCCCTGGCAGGATTCTCACCTTGTAGCCTGAATTCACAACCAGAACATGTCAAGACATTGATATATTTTCTGTTGTGTATATTCTTATGGGTGAGGCCTGAGCTGGAATGTGAAGTTAACTGAAGCTGGCTAACTTTAGAAAACCAGTATATCTAGCTAGTATCATAGTTTACCCCTCAGGCTACGTTCAGGTTTCAGCATCAGGCAGGTATCAACATGCCGAGTCGTAGGCTACAACCTGGGTTGTATTCATTAGTTTACTCCACAGCCAACAGTTTTAAAATGTTGCTGTCACGCCCTGACCACAGAGAGCCCTTGGTTCTCTATGATGTTGTAGATCAAGGCATGACTAGGGGGGTGTTCTAGTTGTCCTATTTCTATGTTGGTGTGCTTGGTATGCCAACAGTTTTAAATGGCACTAATGAACACACACAACCTGTTTTGAGGAAGTGTAAGTTGTTGTTAGTCTTTCCACAATATTTATTTGTCTCTTTCACACAAAATACCTCCCTGAGTAAAAAGTGTTAACAGTAGATTAGAAAGAGAAAATGTTTGTTTGTTGCTTGTTGTTTTTTAAGCCTGTTTTGAGAAGACAAGTCTATAGACCTATGATACAGTAGGAGATCACCCTGGTCTATAGACCTATGATACAGTAGGAGATCACCCTGGTCTATAGACCTATGATACAGTAGGAGATCACCCTGGTCTATAGACCTATGATCCAGTAGGAGATCACCCTGGTCTATAGACCTATGATACAGTAGGAGATCACCCTGGTCTATAGGCCTATGATACAGTAGGAGATCACCCTGGTCTATAGACCTATGATACAGTACACTCTTAGACTAAAGGGTTCCAAACAGGTCCTCCGTCTGTCCCCATAGGAGACGCTTTTGGGTTCCAGGTAGAATTCTCCTGGCTTCTATGTAGAACCCTCTGTGGAAAGGGTTCTTCATGGAACCCAAAATGGTTCTACAAAGTGTTCTCCTATGGGGACAGCCAAAGAACCCTTTTAGATTCTAGATAGTGTAGGAGTGATCACCCTGGGAAACACAGATGGGCACAGAACCAATTCACCCCAAGCATCTAATTTATATCAAACATTTTAAGGAGAGTAGGACTATTATAACACTGTCCACCAGAAATATCATCAACTATATGAATACACATAACAATATCATCAACTATATGAATATAACAATATCATCAACTATATGAATATAACAATATCATCAACTATATGAATACACATAACAATATCATCAACTATATGAATACACACAACAATATCATCAACTATATGAATATAACAATATCATCAACTATATGAATATAACAATATCATCAACTATATGAATATAACAATATCATCAACTATATGAATATAACAATATCATCAACTATATGAATACACATAACAATATCATCAACTATATGAATACACATAACAATCGTCGTCTTACCTTTTATCTCTCAATAGAAACAGAGTCTGAATGATCATCAGGTCGTCAAAAGTTACTTTCATTTGCTCTGCTCATTTACATATCAGGTTCTGCCTGTTCTCTCTCTCTCCCTCTCTCTTTACAGCTCTTACAATGTGCCTTGTCATACATTCTACAACTGTCTGGAACTCTATTCTTCTGTCTCTCTCCATCACTTTCTCTGTGTCGTCTGTTGCTGTCTCCGTGTCTTGTCTGGTGTCTCTCTCCATCATATCCTATTCTGTTGTTGTCTCTGTGTCTTGTCTGGTGTCTCTCTCCATCATATCATAGTCTGATGCTGTGTCTGTGTCTTGTCTGGTGTCTCTCTCCATCATATCATAGTCTTGTTGTCTCTGTGTCCTGTCTGGTGTCTCTCTCCATCATATCCTATTCTGTTGCTGTCTCCGTGTCCTGTCTGGTGTCTCTCTCCATCATATCCTATACTGTTGCTGTGTCTGTGTCTTGTCTGTGTCTCTCTCCATCACCAGAAAATGTTGTGGTTTAGGCCTGCTACAATACAACATTCACAACATGACAACACAACTACATAACACCATTAAATACAGTTGAGGGTTACTACAATACAACATGACAACACAACTACATAAACACCATTAAATACAGTTGAGGGTTACTACAATACAACATGACAACACAACACAACTACATAACACCATTAAATACAGTTGAGGGTTACTACAATACAACATGACAACACAACTAATAACACCATTAAATACATTGAGGGTTACACAAAAACATGACAACACAACTACATAACACCATTAAATACAGTTGAGGGTTACTACAATACAACATGACAACACAACTACATAACACCATTAAATACAGTTGAGGGTTACTACAATACAACATGACAACACAACTACATAACACCATTAAATACAGTTGAGGGTTACTACAATACAACATGACAACACAACTACATAACACCATTAAATACAGTTGAGGGTTACTAACAACATGACAACACTACTACATAACACCATTAAATACAGTTGAGGGTTACTACAATACAACATGACAACACAACTTTAAATACAGTTGAGGGTTACTACAATACAACATGACAACACAACTACATAACACCATTAAATACAGTTGATGGTTACTACACACAACATGACAACACAACTACATAACACCATTAAATACAGTTGAGGTTACTACAATACAACATGACAACACAACTACATAACACCATTAAATACAGTTGAATGTTAGTTACAACATGACAACACAACTACATAACACCATTAAATCAGTTGGAACAGTTAGGAAAAACAACAATAAATCTGGATCAACACATTTAGATTTCTAGATGCTGCTCTTTGCTGTTTCATTACCCAGACAGCTGTTTAAGGTCAGACCAAGGCAGAGTGTAGGGTCAGTACTTAGGGGTCATAGGTCAGACCAAGGCATAGTGTAGTATCAGTACTTAGGGGTCATAGGTCATACCAAGGCAGAGTGTAGTATCAGTACTTAGGGGTCATAGGTCATACCAAGGCAGAGTGTAGTATCAGTACTTAGGGGTCATAGGTCATACCAAGGCAGAGTGCAGTATCAGTACTTAGGGGTCATAGGTCAGATCAGTGGTCATGGTTGATATGCATGGACAAGAAAACAAACTTTAAAGCCATTTTTCTCAGATTCACTGTTTGTGTAGATGCTGTTTGGCTATTTGTAGGACAGTAGTTCAGGTGGCTGTTTGTGTAGATGCTGTTTGTCTTTGTAGGACAGTAGTTCAGGTGGCTGTTTGTATTTGTAGGACAGTAGTTCAGGTGGCTGTTTGTCTTTGTAGGACAGTAGTTCAGGTGGCTCTTTGTATTTGTAGGACAGTAGTTCAGGTGGCTGTTTGTGTTGATGTTGTTTGTCTCTGTAGGACAGTAGTTCAGGTGGCTGTTTGTGTAGATGCTGTTTGTCTTTGTAAGACAGTAGTTCAGGTGGCTGTTTGTCTCTGTAGGACAGTAGTTCAGGTGGCTGTTTGTGTAGATGATGTTTGTCTCTGTAGGACAGTAGTTCAGGTGGCTGTTTGTGTAGATGCTATTTGTCTCTGTAGGACAGTAGTTCAGGTGGCTGTTTGTCTTTGTAGGACAGTAGTTCAGGTGGCTGTTTGTCTTTGTAGGACAGTAGTTCAGGTGGCTGTTTGTGTAGATGCTGTTTGTCTTTGTAGGACAGTAGTTCAGGTGGCTGTTTGTCTTTGTAGGACAGTAGTTCAGGTGGCTGTTTGTATAGATGCGCTTTGTCTTTGTAGGACAGGAGTTCAGGTGGCTGTTTGTGTAGATGCTGTTTGTCTTTGTAGGACAGTAGTTCAGGTGGCTGTTTGTCTCTGTAGGACAGTAGTTCAGGTGGCTGTTCGTGTAGATGCTGTTTGTCTTTGTAGGACAGTAGTTCAGGTGGCTGTTTGTGTAGATGCTGTTTGTCTTTGTAGGACAGTAGTTCAGGTGGATGTTTGTCTTTGTAGGATAGTAGTTCAGGTGGCTCTTTGTGTAGATGCTGTTTGTCTTTGTAGGACAGTAGTTCAGGTGGCTGTTTGTATCTGTAGGACAGTAGTTCAGGTGGCTGTTTGTCTTTGTAGGACAGTAGTTCAGGTGGCTGTTTGTCTTTGTAGGACAGTAGTTCAGGTGGCTGTTTGTCTTTGTAGGACAGTAGCTCAGGTGGCTGTTTGTGTAGATGCTGTTTGTCTTTGTAGGACAGTAGCTCAGGTGGCTGTTTGTGTAGATGCTGTTTGTCTTTGTAGGACAGTAGTTCAGGTGGCTGTTTGTATAGATGCTCTTTGTCTCTTTGTAGGACAGGAGTTCAGGTGGCTGTTTGTGTAGATGCTGTTTGTCTTTGTAGGACAGTAGTTCAGGTGGCTGTTTGTCTTTGTAGGACAGTAGTTCAGGTGGCTGTTTGTCTTTGTAGGACAGTAGTTCAGGTGGCTGTTTGTATAGATGCTCTTTGTCTTTGTAGGACAGTAGTTCAGGTGGCTGTTTGTGTAGATGCTGTTTGTCTTTGTAGGACAGTAGTTCAGGTGGCTGTTTGTGTAGATGCTCTTTGTCTTTGTAGGACAGTAGTTCAGGTGGCTGTTTGTCTTTGTAGGACAGTAGTTCAGGTGGCTGTTTGTCTTTGCAGGACAGTAGCTCAGGTGGCTGTTTGTGTAGATGCTGTTTGTCTTTGTAGGACAGTAGTTCAGGTGGCTGTTTGTGTAGATGCTGTTTGTCTCTGTAGGACAGTAGTTCAGGTCTTTGCACTTAGTCTGCCTCCTGTCCCTCCCATCGGCAGGAACAATGACTCCATACTTTGCTGAAACCTGTTCTGCCAGTTCATGTCCTTAAAGACTAGAATGTTCCAATGTGGTTAGCCAAAGAGATGACAAGATAGTTCACACATGCATCTTTCAGGGTAACTGTCAAACAGACATGTCACATTTCTGGTTTGTCCATAACTAGTTTCCTGCTTGTAGCAGGCCGTGTTAACAGGAATCCTCTTCTCTAACTAGAAGTCATGTGATTTCATGAGGATGTTGTTCTGCAGTGAGAGTGTAATGCAAGTCAAGGTGTCCTGGGATGAATGTCAGGGGCAGAACGACCTTGTCAGCTCGGGGGTTTGAACTCGCAACCTTCCGGTTACTAGTCCAACGCTCTAACCACTAGGCTACGCTGCCGCCCCCGACAGGTATACCTGACAGGTATGTCATATCAAGAAGCTGTTTCAATCGCATGTTAAGCATCTCCAATCCAAAATCTAGCTAATTTAATTCATTTTGATACCTTCTTTGATTTCTAATTTTTGGCCTTCCTCTTTGGGCTCCACTTTGTGTTGATACTTTGCTGATTTTTAAATCTGTGATTTTCTATTCTCGACTTTCTCTCAATTTTTTGTGGCTGTCTCTTGTTAGCTAGCTCAACTGTTGCTTAAAACGATGACAGAAACACTTTGGAGAGTATCTGCACAATGAATCCCAGAATGCATTTCATTATCTTAATCTTGATGCTACCCATCCCTGTCACGGGATCATTTTCGTCAGCAACTGCTGAATAGCATAGCGCAACAGTCAAATAATATTACAAAAATATTAATATTCATTAAATCACAAGTGCAATATTGCAAAACACATCTTAGCCTTTTGTTAATCCACCTGTCGCCTCAGATTTTGAAATTATGCTTTACAGCAAAAGCAATCCAAGCGTTTGTGTAAGTTTATCGATAGCCCAGCATTATGTACACTTAGCATCAGGAAGCTTGGTCACAAAATCAGAAAAGCAATCAAATTAACCGTTTACCTTTGATCTTCGGATGTTTTCACCCACAAGACTCCCAGTTACACAATTACAGTTACACAACTGATTTTCCTCAGGGTTTCGCCTGGAATATCAGTTCTGTTATACTCACAGACAATATTTTGACAGTTTTGGAAACTTTTTAGAGTGTTTTCTATCCTAATCTGTCAATTATATGCAAATTCTAGCATCTGGTCCTGAGAAATAGGCCGTTTACCTTGGGAACGTTATTTTTCCAAACATAAAAATAGTGCCCCTAGCTTCAAGAGGTTAATTAACATGGTATTGAAGCTATTGAATAATATGATTTATTTAGCTAATTAATTAGATTTACTGTCATCAATACACTAAAATATCATACTGACTTATGTAGTGGCAAAAAAAAAATGTTGGTGAAACCATCATTTATCACCGGCTAAACCTACGCCACTGGCCACCAGTCTGCTTTCAGTTGTCTGTCACCGGTATGTGGATGATCAGGGTTTTATTCAGGAACGTTTCTTGGGCTACTTTGATGTGTCAAGTGGGCGAGATGCACAGTCTGTGTTTGACTTTATGAATTTTGAGATGTCTGAGTTTAACTTCATAGAGAAACTCGTCCAAACCTACGAAGGCACAGCTGTAATGGAACGTACCTGCTATTTGGATTTACATCCTAAGTCCCCTCGTTCCCTGATTTATGAGGTGATGACTACTCCACTCCACTACCATTGTTACCTTTCTCCTGACATGAACTGAAGCCACATCATCTCATTGTGCCCTCTCATCCACTGGTGCATTGAATGTTCCTTCCAAGCACTGTGAGTACCCCGATCAATTTCCTCTCATTACTGTATGTAGAGTCAATCGCATACACAATCACATTATTACAAATTTTTTACTCCTTGCTTGGACTACCATTCTTAGCTCTTTTGTCTAACTGTGTTGTGTCTTGTGTTATTGTTTTTAGTTCCCAGTAAAATCCTGTCCTGCACTGTTCAAGCCTCTGAACACCTCAACTCATGCCACATACCCTCATTCAATCACTGATGTGATCCCATTCCAACAATGTAAGTAGCCCTCTCACTCCCATCCTCCTCAATTCTTCAAGTCAAAAGCTTCCACTGGTCCCATGGGATCTTTCGTGACCACAGAGAGTCAGGACACACGTTTAACGTCCCATCTGAAAGACTGCACCCTACACAGGGCAACGTCCCCTCTGGCTTGTGACATTGGGATATTTTGTTAGACCAGAGGAAAGGGTGCCCCTACTGGCCCTCTAACTCCACTTCCAGCAGCATCTGGTCTCCCATCCAGGGACCAATCCTGCTTAGCTTCAGAAGCAAGCCAGCAGTGGTATGCAGGGTGGTGTGCTGCTCCTATGACTGAACCCTTTGGCCATAGACTTAAGTGATTTCATAGGCCTGCAAACAGTAAGTATGTTGTCACCCAATCTATCTTGAATAAGAACTTTATCACAGAGATCACCAGGTATCATTGGGCTGTATTGCTAAAATGGCAAATTTTTCAACCGGGCCTGGTCAAGAATCCACTTTTCTAGTTTGAATCACATGGCTTATGGAATCCAGGCAGCAGGCCTCATGCTTATTTTACTTTTTCATTTTCCTTGTTTTTTATCACAGGTACAGCATTTGACACCACCCAGCCTCTAAATGACACAATCTCCAACATAATCTTGGCCATTGTCTATGGCAGCAGGTTTGAATACACTGACCCCTATTTAGAGGCATGGCGATTAGGGCCAATGAGACTTTACAGGCTGCGCATCAATTCAGGTACATTCTGCTCATTCAGTCCACTCTGTTTTTACTCTACTTTCTCAATAGAGAATGACAGTCTTGGTGCAATCAATATAACTAGGAAATAAAACACTTGTTAGACAGGTGCTTCTAACTAAAACATCAAGCTCCATTTGGAAAATACACGAGTCAACCATAGAGTTGGATAGAGGGCTCTTCTTTGCCATAATGGCTTGCCACAAAGCCTGTTTTAGCATGGGCAATGCCATTGAGGACATTCACCCTTTTGAAGTAGTCATGTGGGTGGAACTTGCTATTGGTTAGGAGGATCACAGAATTCTATCCATGTCAGCAGGAGGGATCAGCCAACTAATTATACTACTGAGCAAACATTCCATAACTGCAGGTAGCAGTAAATCACCAACCTTGGCTTTATGCCTGTGCAGACAACACACTCCAGATGGCAGTATTTAAATAAAAAATGTGAACCTTTATTTTACTAGGCAAGTCAGTTAAGAACAAATTCTTATTTACAATGTCAGCCTAGAGGGGAACAGTGGGTTAACTGCCTTGATCAGGAGCAGAATGAAATTTTTACCTTGTCAGCTTGGGGATTCGTTCCAACAACCATTCATTTACTGGCCCAACGCTCTACCCACTAGGCTACCTGCTACCCCTTACAGTTTCTTACTGACTGTCAATAAACGTTTGAATTAAAATGACTACTTTAAAATAGTGAAAATCCTCAATGGCACTGCCCATGCTAAAACAGGCTTTGTAGCATGTGAGCCGTCTATGGAGCCAACTGAATCAGAGTAAAACTTCCTGTTTCTTTTGCAAGTACCATTTTCCTGGTCTTAGAGTCATGAAATGTTCAGAATACATCAAGGGGAGTTACTGCTTTCAATAAATGTAAAACAACTTGGCAAAAACTTGTTAAGAGATTTATCAGGCATGACACTTCTATATGTCCATGTAGTAATAGTTATATACACACAATAATAGTATACAGTGCCCTCCTAACTATGTTTTCCTTATTTTGGCTCTCTACTCCAGAACTTTGGATATTAAATCAAACATTTACCATGAGGTTAAAGTGCAGACTGTCAGCCTTTAATTTGAGGGTATTTGTATTAATATCAGGTGAACCGATTTAGAAATTACAGCACTTTTTGTAACCATTTTAGGGGACCAAAGAAAGGTATTGTGACAAATTCACGTCTGTGTATTAAAGTAGTAAAAAGTCAAATATTTGGTCCCATATTCATAGCACACAATGACTACATCAAGCTTGTGACTCTAAACACTTGCTGGATGCATTTGCTGTCTGTTTTGGTTGTGCTTCAGATTATGTTGTGCCCAATAGAAATAAATAGTAAATAATGTATTATGTCATTTTGGAGTCACTTTTATTGTAAATAACAATAGAATATATTTCTAAACACTTCTACGTTAATTGTGGATGCTACCATGATAACGGATAGTCCTGGAGTATTGAGTCATAAGAAGAAAAATGCTTCATTGTCCCAATAATTACAGAGGGCACTGCTTAAGAAATGTATACAAGCAGATGTTTGCATAAGGATATGAAGGTGGATGCCACAGAGCTAGCAAGGGGCTTGAAGGAGACCCTGAACCCTCAGATGTGTGGAGGCTTTGTGGACTCATTCCTAATACAGAGGCAGAGCCTGGAGGTACTGTAGGATATTAAGTTTATGCTGAATCTGAGTCTTGCATCAAATTGTCATCCAGCAGAATTGATGTTACAGGGGTTAAGCTAAATGCTCTGGCTGCGAGCTACAAGGGTTTCTCAGGAGTATTTCCCCCATTTTGGGGCTTAAAAAAGTGACATACTGTATATATAGCCTGCACATAACAGATTGGGTCAGCCGATAGTGTGTAAACCACTCAGGAGTTACTAGTCGTAATATGGCAAATGGCGCAGTTTATAAATCTAGTAGGCATGGCTGGGTCATTAAAGTTTAACTTTGGTTTTGTTACACTACCTCTCATCCTCCTTTATGTCTCAGACCAGGTACAAGAGGAGATCAGCAGGGTCATAGGAAGTCGTCAGCCCTTGGTAGATCTTCTATCAAATATCCTGCCCGGTTCTTAGAGTTGTGCAGACATAATGGAACAAGCTGTCAATCACTTTTGCTTTAAAAATGTCTTAAGGATCAGACCCTTTTTTTAAATTTTCGCCTAAAATGACATACCCAAATCTAACTGCCTGTAGCTCTGGACCTGAAGCAAGGATATGCATATTATTGATACCATTTGAAAGGAAAAACTTTGAAGGTTGTGGAAATGTGAAATTAATGTGGAGAGAATATAACACATTACATCTGGTAAAAGATAATACAAAGAATAAAACAACCATTTTTTTGTACCATCTTTGAAATGCAATAGAAAGGCCAAAATATATTTTTCCAGCCCAGGTGCAATTTAGATTTTGGCTACTAGATGGCAGCAGTGTATGTGCAACGTTTTGGACTGATCCAATGAGCCATTGCATTTATGTTCAACATTTTGTATCAAGACTGCCCAAATGTGCCTAATTTGTTTATTAATAACTTTTCATGTTCAAAACTGTGCACACTCCTCAAACAATAGCATGGTATTCTTTCACTGTAATAGCTAGTGTAAATTGGACAGTGGAGTTACAACCTCATGGAATTCACATTAGCCTACGTTAGCTCAACCGTCCCAGGGGAACACCGATCCTGTAGAGGCTAACAATGTTCTTTGTTTGTCTCTGAGTGCAGGGGACATCTGTGATTCCTCTATTGATGTCGGTCCTGCACGACGAGAGTGAATGGGAGAGCCCCCACACCTTTAACCCCGCCCACTTTCTGGATGAGCAGGGACGATTTGTAAAGAGGGATGCATTCATACCCTTCTCTGCAGGTATATTGAAAATGAGCTGTCACAACAACAAAAATAAGAAGATTGAATACGGTCTATGTGGCATTGGTAGTAGTCATATACATAAATTCTAGTCAATTTACTAGAAAGTGTCAAAACAATAACTTTAGACATAAGGTCAGTATTTTAATATTCAGTCTAAAAAGAGAAAGTCTGAGATGTACTTGTGATGTCTCTGCTTTCCTTGACAAATGTGAAGGTTGGGTTTAGATTAAGTAATGCCTCCTAACACACATATGATTGGTGCTATACTGTAAACACCACCCTGAATATCTAAGCAACCGATAAATTACTAAAGTTACCTGAATCTTCAGTAATGTTGGTAATAAACAAGTAATCTTTGGTAATTTATACTTTAAAATATATATTTATATATAGTGATCATTTTTCACATTTGTGTCCATATTGTACGCCAGGGGTGTCAAACTCAATCAGTGCAAGGGCCATACTGAAAGAAACGCAAAATAATTTGCGGCCCAGACATTAGCCTGTTATGTTTGTTTTTACAAAGCAAGCTTGCATACAACTGTGGCCCAAACTGGCCATGGTTTTATTCAAAATAATATGTCCGTTTTCAATGTCCATTTACAGTGGGGAGAACAAGTATTTGACACACTGCCGATTTTGCAGGTTTACCTACTTACAAAGCATGTAGACGTCTGTAATTTTTATCATAGGAACACTTCAACTGTGAGAGACGGAATCTAAAAAAAGAAATAAAATAAAAAAATCCAGAAAATCACATTGTATGATTTTTAAGTAATTCATTTGCATTTTATTGCATGACATTGCATGTTTCATTGCATGACATTGCATGTGACATTGCATCATTCAGCAATTAACTCAATCATACATTCTATTGTGCTCATTACTTTGGCCCAGAGAGAGTTGAGGGGATGGATGGGTCTGTGAAAAATATAGATACATATAACACTAAGCGACTCATTCAGAATCCATCTATGGTGCTCTAACATTTTTGGCCATTGCTTTGACCCAGAGAGTTGATGGTATAGTTTATGTTATAGAAATGTGTGTACAATTTGACATCTATTGATATGTCAACTATAGGAAATATATGTAGACCTAATTGTTACATTTTGTCAGAGAGAATATAGTAGACGGCATGTGTCAAAAAGTGATTGATGATCTATTTTTAGTGTTACTTGTTTATGCCCTTTTATGGACATCCTGTCCGGATGTTCTCACGCTATGGAAATCCTGTCCGGATGTTCTCACGCTATAGAGTGAGTGCTTATGTAACATGATCGTGCAACTGTTTCTTTGAAGTAAAGCATATGTTTGTAATAAAAATGTCCTGGTGATTGATGAATAGTGACCTTGTTGAACTGTTGAATGTGTTTGAAAATTTGAAACATTTGGGAATTCATGTAGTGAATGGAGGCCTGAGTTTGACCATTTGAAACAGTTGGGTATTTATGTAGTGAATGGGGGAGGCCTAAGTGTAAACATTGAAACAGTTGGGAATTTATGTAGAGAATGGGGAGGCCTGAGTTTGACCATTTGAAACAGTTGGTCAAGTTTTGTCTTAAACTTATGGAGGGAGCTTGTGACCGCTTGTAAAATGAAAAACAATTATACATAAACATTTAAAGGCTATTAAAATGTAGTATTGTGTTGTAATATGTAGGATTTATATAAATGTTTAGACATTTGAGGTGTAGCTTAATATTTTAATAATAGTAATATGTTTAAATGCTGGTAGTAACATTTTTGAGGAAATGAAGGGTTTTAAATGTAATTAGCCTTTAATGAAATCTCAGGCTCTCTATGTCTCTCTTCCTCTGGACCTGTGTGTGGGTGTGTATGCAACACCCACCGGTAGCAAGCGCTCCAGCAGGTATATTTCACTGGTCATCCCCAAAGCCAACACTTCCTTTACCGATCACTGTACCTGAACGTACACAGCCAATCTGTAAACAGCACACCCCACTACCTCGTCCCCATATTGTTACTTATCCCTTTGCTCTTTGGCACCCCAGTATCTCTACTTGCACATCATCATCTGCACATCTATCACTCCAGTGTTAACGCTAAATTGTAATTATTTCGCCTCTATGGCCTATTTATTGCCTTACCTCCCTACTCTTCTGCATCTGTGCAATGAGGTATTGTCATGCTGAAACAGGAAAGACCTTCCCCAAACGGTTGCCACAAGGTTGGAAGCACAGAATCGTCTAGAATGTCATTGTGTGCTGTAGCGTTAAGATTTCCCTTCACTGGAACTAAGGGACTTAGTCCAAACCATGAAAAACAGCCCCAGACTGTTATTCCTCCTCCACCAAAATGTACAGTTGGCACCCTGCATTCGGGCAGGTAGCGTTCTACTGGCATCCGCCAAACCCAGATTCGTCCGTCGGTCTGCCAGATGGTGAAGCGTGATTCATCACTCCAGAGAACACGTTTCCACTGCTCCAGACTCCAATGGCGGCAAGCTTTTACACCATGATAATCGTAGGCTTGTGTGCATCTGCTCGGCCATGGAAGCCCATTTCATGAAGCTCCCGACAAACAGTTAATGTGCTGAAGTTGCTTCCAGAGGCAGTTTGGAACTCGGTAGTAAGTGCTGCAACCGATTTGTACACTTCAGCACGCGGCAGTCCCGTGTGGTTTACCACTTCGAGGCTGAGCTGTTGTTGTTCCTAGACATTTCAACTTCACAATAACAGCACTTACAGTTGACCGGGGCAGCTCTAGCAGAAATTTGACAAACTTACTTTTAGAAAGGTGGCATCCTAATACGGTCCACATTGAAAGTTACTGAACTCTTCAGTAAGGCCATTCTACTGCCAATGTTTGTCTATGGAGATTGCATGGCGGTGTGCTTGATTTTATACACCTGTCAGCGATGGATGTGGCTGAAAGAGCCGAGACCACTAATTGGAAGGGGTGTCCACATACTGCTATAAACAGTAGAGGAGTCTGCTGTTGGTCAAGTTTGGTCATTTGAATAGAAATTCAGCCCTATATATGAGAGGGGATTTTATGTCATCACTGTACATGTGGAGCACACAGAGTATCCCTTTTAAAGGATTGTGACATTCTGGGGACATGATCCCATCTAGTACATATTACAGATGGACACAATCTGAAATACATATATTACAACATATGTAATAGGAGTGTCATTACACAGTATAGAGCTTTATAACCTGCCTTGAGTGTCAAGGCAACACAACTTTACTTCAGCCATAATGACTGCTCCTTGTGCTCATTTAATTGAACAAACACATAAACAACACTATATTTATTTGTTTTAATTTTCCTCAGTTGGATGTACATTTTATTTGAGACACTGAAATGTTCACCGATCTACCAGAATATTTAACATAATTAATATAATTCTTACACATATCTTGAATGACAACAGATTTAAGCTATCAAGTGACTTCCACAGTCCAGTGATCTTTAACAGAAATACTTGAAATGAAAGTAGAACATCTAAGCCATGTAGGATCCCCGAGGCAGTCGACCAGCTGGATCTCAGGTTTAAAGTTCCAGAAGAAACCAGCCAGGATGAGGATACGTGACCTTCTAAACTCCTCTCCTCTCCACTTAGCTGGGGTGGGGGGAAATCCGCCTCACCCCTATCATTCAACACCTCACCCCCAACACTGCCCACATGCCCCCAGGCGCTAAAGAGATCCTTTGGCTAACTGGACTGTTCCTTGGCTACAGCAGGGTCATGTTCATTAGGGCATGCAGAGTTATCCATTTCAAAACATTCTGCAACACAAAACCAAAATGAGTGTTTCTTATTGGACAAGGAAGTACCTTTTTTTGTCAACTTTCTTCTGTTTGGTGCCTAATGAACACAACCCCGAGTCATGATACCAACCACGGGAGGACTGAGCCTTCCTGGTGGGCGTGGTGTTGAGGCCAAAGGCCTGGACCTCTGACTCTAGTTGCAAGGCTTGGACTCAATCCACAAGACATATACTACTGCTTTCTTTGGCTTCATTTGTATTGGCGAAGTCTCTAAAGAAAGCTGCATCAAATGACCCAGAACAAGGACGTAGTGGCCACTGGGCATCGGCGTTATTTGTTAACTAGCTCCTGCAGTTAACATATTGTATTGACATTTAGACTGTTGATGATTTTCATTTTCAAATGAACATACTCAACAGCATCAGCTCTGATTGGGAGTCGTAGAGTACATCTGCTGTTAGAAGGTACGGATGGAACTGTGTTTACACTGAGCAGACATTAAAAACGGCAAACTTCCGTTAAGCTTTTAGTGCATTGGGCTAAATCAGGGTCACACAGAGTGTTTCTTAGCAGTCTTAAACACATCTACAAAACTATCCACCTCACACACATGGCTACGGGCTAAAAATAAAAAGCACCTGTACCATGTCAGATACAGAGTTGAAATGTATTCCATTTTGAGTTTGCATCCCAATAGTACAACCGTGTGAAATAGAAACACCGGATTTTCTAAGTAGAAAAAAATATATGTGTTTATTAATTATGAAAAATATGAATAACATTTCACCCATGAGGCCACTAGGTCATTTGACTTCAGGAAAGAGCTACTACCACATTATACCACATAAAACCCAGAGGAACAGGCGTCCCATGTTAAACATACAAACACACTCCTCCTATAGACACAGGCCTCCTGCTGCTTTGACTCCGCCTCCCTACGCTCTCCACCAGTGTCAACTGTTGAATGGTAAAGACAGACACTGTTTGCATATATAGTGTACTTCGTCCATAGAGATCCTGTTAGTATTCTAATTCTTTGAACACCTCTTGGCTTTTTGCCCACTATCACATTCTAACTATAGAATTAGAACAGGTATTATATTTCCATGATTCCAACAGTTCAACCAAGTGTTTTGATCTAAATCGCAAGTCAAATCACAGTTGCAATATTTTGGAGAAAATAAGGCCTCGATTTTTCGTCTGTATCGTGCAGCACTATGTGGCAGTGTGGAAATGATCTCAAATGAGTTCAACTTCTGGTTGAAGTATAAACAGTATAAAATGAATCCAAATGGAAAAGCCCCACTGAAATCAATTAGAATGTATGTGACCATGCACAACTCATACAGCAAATGTAGAACTTTTATTGTAATAATAAATAATCCTATATATTTTGGCCATACCACCCAGTCCTAGGTTGTTGATGTGATTTGTAAGATTGTTTTATCTGGCTAATGTTTTCAGTTTTCAAACATTCAGATGGTAAAATGATAGAATGGATTTCAGCACATTATGCCTGCTTTTAGTTGGCTAATGGGCGTCATGACTCAAGCTCCAAGTACATAGTGTTCCGTTTGTTCCAGTTATACAAATAAATGTTTGTTGACAGAAAAGACCTCTGACACAGTTTATCCACTTAACATGACTTGTGTTCTTCTACCTCAAAAGTAAACTGACTTCAGGTTGTCAATATCAGTCAGTATCTATAGAACATTTCTGTGGACACCCCCCTCAAGGTTGGAGTTTGTCCCCCCTCCCCAAAATAAAATAATATAACGTGTCTGAATCCCCATACTTGCATCCTAAATATACTGAACAATAATATAAACGCAACATGTAAAGTGTTGGTCCCATGTTTCATGAGCTGAAGTAAAAGATGCCGGAAATGTTCCATACGCTTATTTTTCTCAATCTGAGCACAAATGTGTTTACATCCCTGGGCTCCCGAGTGGCGCATCTGTCTAGGGCACTGCATCACTACAGTCCCTGGTCAAATTCTGAGCACAAATGTGTTCACCTCCCTGTTGGTGAGCAGTTCTCCTTTGCCAAGATAATCCATCCACCTTTAATTTTAATTTAATTTTACCTTTATTTAACCAGGCAAGTCAGTTAAGAACACATTCTTATTTTCAATGACGGCCTGGGAACAGTGGGTTAACTGCCTGTTCAGGGGCAGAATGTTAAGTTAATACTTTGTAGCGCCACCTTTTGCTGCGATTACAGCTGTAAGTCGCTTGGGGTTCAATACCTGCTATAGTCACTATTCTTTGCTCTCCCAAAAGCAACACAGCCCGAATACAAGATATACAGCTAACTAAAGTAATGAGTGACCATTTTAGAAAATCATGGGACATATAGTCTGTGGTTGTATGCTATTTTATGTCAATTATATTGCTGCTTGTAGCCTATAACTGATGCTTCGTGGTCATGTGCTGCCATCTATTGAAAATATTTAGCAATTAAAAGTTATTAATTCACCTACAGACGTTGGTGAGGCAGCTGAGAAATAAAGTGTATTTTTCTTGTTCATTCCTTAGATCATTCCTTAGATCAGTCTCAAACCTAACCAACCTAACCCACCTATCACACGCCAATTCAAACTGGTCCAAACCACGTTTGAAAAAATAAAACTAATGTGTCTTGTTTATCAAGTGTTCTGCCTTGCAATAATTAATATAATAAAATAACAAAACAATAAAAGCAAAATGTTTAGACAGGTTGAGATTAACAAAATAATCTAAATGCTATTTAGTACAATAATGGTATTTACTAACATAATACTATTTCCTAAATAGTTTCTAAACGTTTTCTAGGCTACTTAACCCTAAAACTAATGTTAAGGCTAAAATAGGTAATACGTAGCTAATCAATGAGACCTGTCCATTTGGTTTGCAACTCAGTGAACCTGCTCAATCCGATGTCTACAAATGAAGATTTCAATGCAAATCAAATTACCCAGCAGCCATTCAGAAACAATGTCGTAAAAAATAAATGAATCTTATTTTAAAATGTATTCTGGCAGTTTTAAAATCGGCCACATCTTGAAATAGAGGACATGCTGTAATAATATCAATTTAATAAAGATATACCCATCTAAAATCTATTAACTGATAATAATAATAATTTAATAAAGATATACCCATCTATAATCTATTAACTGATAATAATAGTAATTTAATAAAGATATACCCATCTAAAATCTATTAACTGATAATAATAGTAATTTAATAAAGATATACCCATCTAAAATCTATTAACTGATAATAATAATAATTTAATAAAGATATACCCATCTATAATCTATTAACTGATAATAATAGTAATTTAATAAAGATATACCCATCTAAAATCTATTAACTGATAATAATAGTAATAATAATTTAAGATATACCCATCTATAATCTATTAACTGATAATAATAGTAATAATAATTTAAGATATACCCATCTAAAATCTATTAGTTAAAAATCTGAGAACAGTAATTTTGAAGGTACCCATGAGCAACCATTTCTGATGAAAAAACAAATGTGATGCATTTTGGAAATAAACTCTTAATAATTATTTCAAAAATTCTCATCTCACCTCTTAGCTTTGGTGTCATGTTCCCCAGAGAGACACAATTTAGAGGCAGGGCCCCCCTCCTCTCTCTCCCCAGAGAGACGCCCTTTAGAGGCAGGGCCCCCCTCCTCTCTCTCCCCAGAGAGACGCCTTTTAGAGGCAGGGCCCCCCTCCTCTCTCTCCCCAGAGAGACGCCTTTTGGAGACAGGTCCCTCCACTCTCTTCCCAGAGAGATGCATTTCAGAGGCAGGGCCCCCCTCCTCTCTCTCCCCAGAGAGACTCATTTTAGAGCACTGACCCCTAAACAGAGATCAATGTTGGTTGTGGTTATTAACACAGTGACAACTAAACAGAGATCCAACATGTTGGTTGTGGTTAACACAGTAACAACTAAACAGAGATCCAACATGTTGGTTGTGGTTATTAACACAGTGACAACTAAACAGAGATCCAACATGTTGGTTGTGGTTAACACAGTGACAACTAAACAGAGATCCAACATGTTGGTTGTGGTTAACACAGTGACAACTAAACAGAGATCCAACATGTTGGTTGTGGTTAACACAGTGACAACTAAACAGAGATCCAGCATGTTGGTTGTGGTTAACACAGTGACAACTAAACAGAGATCCAACATGTTGGTTGTGGTTAACACAGTGACAACTAAACAGAGATCCAACATGTTGGTTGTGGTTATTAACACAGTGACAACTAAACAGAGATCCAACATGTTGGTTGTGGTTAACACAGTGACAACTAAACAGAGATCCAGCATGTTGGTTGTGGTTAACACAGTGACAAACAAACAGAGATCCAACATGTTGGTTGTGGTTAACACAGTGACAACTAAACAGAGATCCAACATGTTGGTTGTGGTTAACACAGTAATTCTTGAAGGTCAATTGTTCTCTTTGAGAAATAAAACATTTACTAACAGACATAGAAACAGTCAGATGATTTAATGTAGTGACATTTCATCTCCATGGTAACTGTCTGTAATAATAATAAGTCACTGTCTGTTAAGGTAGTTATAGACAGTACAGCAACAATAATAATAATAATAAGTCACTGTTTGTTAAGGTAGTTATAGACAGTACAGCAACAATAATAATAATAATAATAATAATAATAATAATAATAATAATAATAATAATAATAATAATAATAATAAGTCACTGTTTGTTAAGGTAGTTATAGACAGTACAGCAACAATAATAATAATAATAAGTCACTGTCTGTTAAGGTAGTTATAGACAGTACAGCAACACAAGGCCATGTCTCACACTTATTTTTATTCATTAAAAGTGGCTATTTATTGTCTTTCAATCTGTTATTTTATAAATGTATCTGAGAATGTAGACAGAAGGGATAAAACAGACATGATTGATCTGAGGGGGAAATCATTGGTCCATTCAGAAAGGTTTTTTTTTTATGCATCAAGTAAGATATGTTATATTATGTAAAGTAGACTAGGTTATAATGTATAGTAGTGGGTTGTTAGTGATATGTAGATGTTATATTATGTAAAGTAGACTAGGTTATAATGTATAGTAGTGGGTTGTTAGTGATATGTAGATGTTATATTATGTAAAGTAGACTAGGTTATAATGTATAGTAGTGGGTTGTTAGTGATATGTAGATGTTATATTATGTAAAGTAGACTAGGTTATAAT
Source organism: Oncorhynchus nerka (assembly GCF_034236695.1). Taxonomy (NCBI): domain Eukaryota; kingdom Metazoa; phylum Chordata; class Actinopteri; order Salmoniformes; family Salmonidae; genus Oncorhynchus; species Oncorhynchus nerka. The sequence continues at coordinate 159,412 of NW_027040234.1, read as the reverse complement.
GTATAGTAGTGGGTTGTTAGTGATATGTAGATGTTATATTATGTAAAGTAGACTAGGTTATAATGTATAGTTGTGGGTTGTTAGTGATATGTAGATGTTATATTATGTAAAGTAGACTAGGTTATAATGTATAGTAGTGGGTTGTTAGTGATATGTAGATGTTATATTATGTAAAGTAGACTAGGTTATAATGTATAGTAGTGGGTTGTTAGTGATATGTAGATGTTATATTATGTAAAGTAGACTAGGTTATAATGTATAGTAGTGGGTTGTTAGTGATATATAGATGTTATATTATGTAAAGTAGACTAGGTTATAATGTATAGTAGTGGGTTGTTAGTGATATGTTATATTATATAAAGTAGACTAGGTTATAATGTATAGTAGTGGGTTGTTAGTGATATGTAGATGTTATATTATGTAAAGTAGACTAGGTTATAATGTATAGTAGTGGGTTGTTAGTGATATGTAGATGTTATATTATGTAAAGTAGACTAGGTTATAATGTATAGTAGTGGGTTGGTAGTGATATGTAGATGTTATATTATGTAAAGTAGACTAGGTTATAATGTATAGTAGTGGGTTGTTAGTGATATGTAGATGTTATATTATGTAAAGTAGACTAGGTTATAATGTACAGTAGTGGGTTGTTAGTGATATGTTATATTATGTAAAGTAGACTAGGTTATAATGTATAGTAGTGGGTTGTTAGTGATATGTAGATGTTATATTATGTAAAGTAGACTAGGTTATAATGTATAGTAGTGGGTTGTTAGTGATATATAGATGTTATATTATGTAAAGTAGACTAGGTTATAATGTATAGTAGTGGGGTTGTTAGTGATGTGTAGATGTTATATTATGTAAAGTAGACTAGGTTATAATGTATAGTAGTGGGGTTGTTAGTGATGTGTAGATGTTATATTATGTAAAGTAGACTAGGTTATAATGTATAGTAGTGGGGTTGTTAGTGATGTGTAGATGTTATATTATGTAAAGTAGACTAGGTTATAATGTATAGTAGTGGGGTTGTTAGTGATATGTAGATGTTATATTATGTAAAGTAGACTAGGTTATAATGTATAGTAGTGGGTTGTTAGTGATATGTAGATGTTATATTATGTAAAGTAGACTAGGTTATAATGTATAGTAGTGGGTTGGTAGTGATATGTTATATTATGTAAAGTAGACTAGGTTATAATGTATAGTAGTGGGTTGGTAGTGATATGTTATATTATGTAAAGTAGACTAGGTTATAATGTATAGTAGTGGGTTGGTAGTGATATGTTATATTATGTAAAGTAGACTAGGTTATAATGTATAGTAGTGGGTTGGTAGTGATATGTTATATTATGTAAAGTAGACTAGGTTATAATGTATAGTAGTGGGTTGTTAGTGATATGTTATATTATGTAAAGTAGACTAGGTTATAATGTATAGTAGTGGGTCGTTAGTGATATGTAGATGTTATATTATGTAAAGTAGACTAGGTTATAATGTATAGTAGTGGGTTGTTAGTGATATGTAGATGTTATATTATGTAAAGTAGGCTAGGTTATAATGTATAGTAGTGGGTTGTTAGTGATATGTAGATGTTATATTATGTAAAGTAGACTAGGTTATAATGTATAGTAATGGGTTGTTAGTGATATGTAGATGTTATATTATGTAAAGTAGACTAGGTTATAATGTATAGTAGTGGGGTTGTTAGTGATATGTAGATGTTATATTATGTAAAGTAGACTAGGTTATAATGTATAGTAGTGGGGTTGTTAGTGATATGTAGATGTTATATTATGTAAAGTAGACTAGGTTATAATGTATAGTAGTGGGGTTGTTAGTGATATGTAGATGTTATATTATGTAAAGTAGACTAGGTTATAATGTATAGTAGTGGGGTTGTTAGTGATATGTAGATGTTATATTATGTAAATTAGACTAGGTTATAATGTATAGTAGTGGGGTTGTTAGTGATATGTAGATGTTATATTATGTAAAGTAGACTAGGTTATAATGTATAGTAGTGGGTTGTTAGTGATATGTTATATTATGTAAAGTAGACTAGGTTATAATGTATAGTAGTGGGTTGGTAGTGATATGTAGATGTTATATTATGTAAAGTAGACTAGGTTATAATGTATAGTAGTGGGTTGTTAGTGATATGTAGATGTTATATTATGTAAAGTAGACTAGGTTATAATGTATAGTAGTGGGGTTGTTAGTGATGTGTAGATGTTATATTATGTAAAGTAGACTAGGTTATAATGTATAGTAGTGGGGTTGTTAGTGATGTGTAGATGTTATATTATGTAAAGTAGACTAGGTTATAATGTATAGTAGTGGGGTTGTTAGTGATGTGTAGATGTTATATTATGTAAAGTAGACTAGGTTATAATGTATAGTAGTGGGGTTGTTAGTGATATGTAGATGTTATATTATGTAAAGTAGACTAGGTTATAATGTATAGTAGTGGGTTGTTAGTGATATGTAGATGTTATATTATGTAAAGTAGACTAGGTTATAATGTATAGTAGTGGGTTGGTAGTGATATGTTATATTATGTAAAGTAGACTAGGTTATAATGTATAGTAGTGGGTTGGTAGTGATATGTTATATTATGTAAAGTAGACTAGGTTATAATGTATAGTAGTGGGTTGGTAGTGATATGTTATATTATGTAAAGTAGACTAGGTTATAATGTATAGTAGTGGGTTGGTAGTGATATGTTATATTATGTAAAGTAGACTAGGTTATAATGTATAGTAGTGGGTTGTTAGTGATATGTTATATTATGTAAAGTAGACTAGGTTATAATGTATAGTAGTGGGTCGTTAGTGATATGTAGATGTTATATTATGTAAAGTAGACTAGGTTATAATGTATAGTAGTGGGTTGTTAGTGATATGTAGATGTTATATTATGTAAAGTAGGCTAGGTTATAATGTATAGTAGTGGGTTGTTAGTGATATGTAGATGTTATATTATGTAAAGTAGACTAGGTTATAATGTATAGTAATGGGTTGTTAGTGATATGTAGATGTTATATTATGTAAAGTAGACTAGGTTATAATGTATAGTAGTGGGGTTGTTAGTGATATGTAGATGTTATATTATGTAAAGTAGACTAGGTTATAATGTATAGTAGTGGGGTTGTTAGTGATATGTAGATGTTATATTATGTAAAGTAGACTAGGTTATAATGTATAGTAGTGGGGTTGTTAGTGATATGTAGATGTTATATTATGTAAAGTAGACTAGGTTATAATGTATAGTAGTGGGGTTGTTAGTGATATGTAGATGTTATATTATGTAAATTAGACTAGGTTATAATGTATAGTAGTGGGGTTGTTAGTGATATGTAGATGTTATATTATGTAAAGTAGACTAGGTTATAATGTATAGTAGTGGGTTGTTAGTGATATGTAGATGTTATATTATGTAAATTAGACTAGGTTATAATGTATAGTAGTGGGGTTGTTAGTGATATGTAGATGTTATATTATGTAAAGTAGACTAGGTTATAATGTATAGTAGTGGGTTGTTAGTGATATGTAGATGTTATATTATGTAAAGTAGACTAGGTTATAATGTATAGTAGTGGGTTGTTAGTGATATGTAGATGTTATATTATGTAAAGTAGACTAGGTTATAATGTATAGTAGTGGGTTATTAGTGATGTGTAGATGTTATATTATGTAAAGTAGACTAGGTTATAATGTATAGTAGTGGGTTATTAGTGATGTGTAGATGTTATATTATGTAAAGTAGACGAGGTTATAATGTATAGTAGTGGGTTGTTAGTGATATGTTATATTATGTAAAGTAGACTAGGTTATAATGTATAGTAGTGGGTTATTAGTGATGTGTAGATGTTATATTATGTAAAGTAGACTAGGTTATAATGTATAGTAGTGGGTTATTAGTGATGTGTAGATGTTATATTATGTAAAGTAGACGAGGTTATAATGTATAGTAGTGGGTTGTTAGTGATATGTTATATTATGTAAAGTAGACTAGGTTATAATGTATAGTAGTGGGTTATTAGTGATGTGTAGATGTTATATTATGTAAAGTAGACGAGGTTATAATGTATAGTAGTGGGTTGTTAGTGATATGTTATATTATGTAAAGTAGACTAGGTTATAATGTATAGTAGTGGGTTGTTAGTGATATGTTATATTATGTAAAGTAGACTAGGTTATAATGTATAGTAGTGGGTTGTTAGTGATATGTTATATTATGTAAAGTAGACTAGGTTATAATGTATAGTAGTGGGTTGTTAGTGATATGTAGATGTTATATTATGTAAAGTAGACTAGGTTATAATGTATAGTAGAGGGTTGTTAGTGATATGTAGATGTTATATTATGTAAAGTAGACTAGGTTATAATGTATAGTAGTGGGTTGTTAGTGATATGTAGATGTTATATTATGTAAAGTAGACTAGGTTATAATGTATAGTAGTGGTTTGTTAGTGATATGTAGATGTTATATTATGTAAAGTAGACTAGGTTATAATGTATTGTAGTGGTTTGTTAGTGATATGTAGATGTTATATTATGTAAAATAGACTAGGTTATAATGTATAATAGCAGTTTGTTAGTGATATGCAGATCAAGGTCTATAACACGGCTATAGCCTACATATCATAGATGACCAGCCTAAATCTGTTCAGGTCAGTTCACATAATGTTATAGTCCTACCAGTAGCAGGACAGAGAATGTACTGTATATAACCTACATATCATAGATGACCAACCTAAACCTGTTCAGATCAGTTCACAGAGACCATCAGGTTTGTCAGCATGATAAGTGATCATAACTCAAACCTACTCTGACTATTGAATGTCTGACATCGACTAACCTTATAATAGTGTGTAGAAAGCCAAGACCAACAAGAGTTTGCCCATCTTTCCTACGTCTCAACACATTTATCTGACTTCTAATGTACTGAGAAATATGTGCCACAGTTTCAACAGCCATTTTATAACTGCGTAGGCTACAAACATACTTTTAATTTCACATGAGGAAATCACATAACTTACAGTCACTGGTGCAGCCGTCTGTTTTCTTACAGATGAAGTAGCTTTCATAGACAACTCATTCAACCAGCCTAAACAATAGTAAATAAAAGATGTCAAATCGTCAAAGGAGAACACATGAAAGACAGGTGTTTTGCTACAGATGTAGGATCTTAATTTGAGACAGTTTACTACAGCAGAACAATTATGTGGATTATAATTAACATTTTAAAGTGGAAAGTGGAAATGACAAACTTCAGAAGCCTTTTAAAACATAAAATACACTACAAGTTTTAGTTTTCCTGCAACAGGGTGATCAAATTCAGATCCTACATCTGTACAGAGATGAGGTCTTTATCTGAAAAAGGAAGTTTGAGTTATTAGCAATGAAGTTGCAACTGTCAGCTGCTGTAAACCTCTGTGATTGGATGTTATAGACCCCAATCTGAACAGTTTCTTCCCCGTGGTTATAGCCTTTACCTCTATGCTCAGACTACCTAATTCAGCACCATCACTACACTATAGAGGAACTATGGTACAATTACATTATCATATGAAATGTAGAGGAACTATGATATAATTACATTATCATATGAAATGTAGAGGGTCACTACACTATAGAGGAACTATGATATAATTACATTATCATATGAAATGTAGAGGACCACTACACTATAGAGGAACTATGATATAATTACATTATCATATGAAATGTAGAGGAACTATGATACAATTACATTATCATATGAAATGTAGAGGAACTATGATATAATTACATTATCATATGAAATGTAGAGGGTCACTACACTATAGAGGACCTATGATACAATTACATTATCATATGAAATGTTAAATGTAGAACTATAAAATATTGAATGTTGATATATTGAATTTGACTTGACCACGTCCAGTCAGCTCCATGTTGTATGATTAAACTGACACCAACCTGTCTCAGTAGAAGTAGACTGTTAGGAGTGTTTTACTTCACTATACTAACATTACACCAGACATTTAATGTCTCTACACACTTTACAATAATCCCTGGCAGGATTCTCACCTTGTAGCCTGAATTCACAACCAGAACATGTCAAGACATTGATATATTTTCTGTTGTGTATATTCTTATGGGTGAGGCCTGAGCTGGAATGTGAAGTTAACTGAAGCTGGCTAACTTTAGAAAACCAGTATATCTAGCTAGTATCATAGTTTACCCCTCAGGCTACGTTCAGGTTTCAGCATCAGGCAGGTATCAACATGCCGAGTCGTAGGCTACAACCTGGGTTGTATTCATTAGTTTACTCCACAGCCAACAGTTTTAAAATGTTGCTGTCACGCCCTGACCACAGAGAGCCCTTGGTTCTCTATGATGTTGTAGATCAAGGCATGACTAGGGGGGTGTTCTAGTTGTCCTATTTCTATGTTGGTGTGCTTGGTATGCCAACAGTTTTAAATGGCACTAATGAACACACACAACCTGTTTTGAGGAAGTGTAAGTTGTTGTTAGTCTTTCCACAATATTTATTTGTCTCTTTCACACAAAATACCTCCCTGAGTAAAAAGTGTTAACAGTAGATTAGAAAGAGAAAATGTTTGTTTGTTGCTTGTTGTTTTTTAAGCCTGTTTTGAGAAGACAAGTCTATAGACCTATGATACAGTAGGAGATCACCCTGGTCTATAGACCTATGATACAGTAGGAGATCACCCTGGTCTATAGACCTATGATACAGTAGGAGATCACCCTGGTCTATAGACCTATGATCCAGTAGGAGATCACCCTGGTCTATAGACCTATGATACAGTAGGAGATCACCCTGGTCTATAGGCCTATGATACAGTAGGAGATCACCCTGGTCTATAGACCTATGATACAGTACACTCTTAGACTAAAGGGTTCCAAACAGGTCCTCCGTCTGTCCCCATAGGAGACGCTTTTGGGTTCCAGGTAGAATTCTCCTGGCTTCTATGTAGAACCCTCTGTGGAAAGGGTTCTTCATGGAACCCAAAATGGTTCTACAAAGTGTTCTCCTATGGGGACAGCCAAAGAACCCTTTTAGATTCTAGATAGTGTAGGAGTGATCACCCTGGGAAACACAGATGGGCACAGAACAAATTCACCTCATGCATCTAATTAATATCAAACATTTTAAGGAGAGTAGGACTATTATAACACTGTCCACCAGAAATATCATCAACTATATGAATACACATAACAATATCATCAACTATATGAATACACATAACAATATCATCAACTATATGAATATAACAATATCATCAACTATATGAATACACACAACACTATCATCAACTATATGAATACACATAACAATATCATCAACTATATGAATACACATAACAATATCATCAACTATATGAACACACATAACAATATCATCAACTATATGAATATAACAATATCATCAACTATATGAATACACATAACAATATCATCAACTATATTAATACTCATAACAATCGTCGTCTTACCTTTTATCTCTCAATAGAAACAGAGTCTGAATGATCATCAGGTCGTCAAAAGTTACTTTCATTTGCTCTGCTCATTTACATATCAGGTTCTGCCTGTTCTCTCTCCCTCCCTCTCTCTTTATAGCTCTTACAATGTGTCTTGGCATACATTCTACAACTGTCTGGAACTCTATTCTTCTGTCTCTCTCCATCACTTTCTCTGTGTCGTCTGTTGCTGTCTCTATGTCTTGTCTGGTGTCTCTCTCCATCACATCCTATTCTGTTACTGTCTCTGTGTATTGTCTGGTGTCTCTCTCCATCACATCCTATTCTGTTGCTGTCTCTGTGTCTTGTCTGGTGTCTCTCTCCATCACATCCTATTCTTCCGTTGCTGTCTCTGTGTCTTGTCTGGTGTCTCTCTCCATCATATCATATTCTGTTGTTGTCTCTGTGTCTTGTCTGGTGTCTCTCTCCATCATATAATATTCTGTTGTTGTCTCTGTGTCTTGTCTGGTGTCTCTCTCCATCATATCATATTCTGTTGTTGTCTCTGTGTCTTGTCTGGTGTCTCTCTCCATCATATCATATTCTGTTGCTGTCTCTGTGTCTTGTCTGGTGTCTCTCTCCATTATATCCTATTCTTCTGTTGCTGTCTCTGTGTCTTGTCTGGTGTCTCTCTCCCTCACCAGAAAATGTTGAGGGTTAGGCTTGCTACAATACAACATGACAACACAACTACATAACACCATTAAATACAGTTGAGGGTTACTACAATACAACATGACAACACAACTACATAACACCATTAAATACAGTTGAGGGTTACTACAATACAACATGACAACACAACTACATAACACCATTAAATACAGTTGAGGGTTACTACAATACAACACGACAACACAACTAAATAACACCATTAAATACAGTTGAGGGTTACTGTAATACAACATGACAACATAACTACATAACACCATTAAATACAGTTGAGGGTTACTACAATACAATATGACAACACAACTACATAACACCATTAAATACAGTTGAGGGTTACTACAATACAACATGACAACATGACAACACAACTACATAACACCATTAAATACAGTTGAGGGTTACTACAATACAACATGACAACACAACTACATAACACCATTAAATACAGTTGAGGGTTACTACAATACAACATGACAACACAACTACATAACACCATTAAATACAGTTGGAATGTAGTTAGAACTCAAACTGTTTCCATCAAACAGAAAAACAACAATAAATCTGGATCAACACATTTATATTTCTAGATGCTGCACTTTGCTGTTTCATTACCCAGACAACTGTCTAAGGTCAGACCAAGGCAGAGTGTAGTATCAGTACTTAGGGGTCATAGGTCAGACCAAGGCAGAGTGTAGAATCAGTACTTAGGGGTCATAGGTCATACCAAGGCAGAGTGTAGTATCAGTACTTAGGGGTCATAGGTCATACCAAGGCAGAGTGCAGTATCAGTACTTAGGGGTCATAGGTCAGACCAAGGCAGAGTGTAGTATCAGTACTTAGGGGTCATAGGTCATACCAAGGCAGAGTGTAGTATCAGTACTTAGGGGTCATAGGTCATACCAAGGCAGAGTGCAGTATCAGTACTTAGGGGTCATAGGTCATACCAAGGCAGAGTGCAGTATCAGTACTTAGGGTTCATAGGTCATACCAAGACAGAGTGTAGTATCAGTACTTAGGGGTCATAGGTCATACCAAGGCAGAGTGTAGTATCAGTACTTAGGGGTCATAGGTCATACCAAGGCAGAGTGCAGTATCAGTACTTAGGGGTCATAGGTCAGACCAAGGCAGAGTGCAGTATCAGTACTTAGGGGTCATAGGTCAGATCAGTGGTCATGGTTAATATGCATGGACAAGAAAAAAAACTTTAACGCCCTTTTTCTCAGATTCACTGATTGTGTAGATGCTGTTTGTCTCTTTAGGACAGTAGTTCAGGTGGCTGTTTGTCTTTGTAGGACAGTAGTTCAGGTGGCTGTTTGTGTAGATGCTGTTTGTCTCTTTAGGACAGTAGTTAAGGTGGCTGATTGTCTTTGTAGGACAGTAGTTCAGGTAGCTGTTTGTCTTTGTAGGACAGTAGTTCAGGTGGCTGTTTGTGTAGATGCTGTTTGTCTTTGTAGGACAGTAGCTCAGGTGGCTGTTTGTGTAGATGCTGTTTGTCTCTGTAGGACAGTAGTTCAGGTGGCTGTTTGTCTCTGTAGGACAGTAGTTCAGGTGGCTGTTTGTCTCTGTAGGACAGTATTTCAGGTGGCTGTTTGTCTTTGTAGGACAGTAGTTCAGGTGGCTGTTTCTCTTTGTAGGACAGTAGTTCAGGTGGCTGTTTGTGTAGACTGCTGTTTGTCTTTGTAGGACAGTAGTTCAGGTGGCTGTTTGTGTAGATGCTGTTTGTCTCTGTAGGACAGTAGTTCAGGTGGCTGATTGTGTAGATGCTGTTTGTCTTTGTAGGACAGTAGTTCAGGTGGCTGTTTGTCTTTGTAGGACAGTAGTTCAGGTGGCTGTTTGTGTAGATGCTGTTTGTCTCTGTAGGACAGTAGTTCAGGTGGCTGTTTGTTTAGATGCTGTTTGTCTCTGTAGGACAGTAGTTCAGGTGGCTGTTTGTTTAGATGCTGTTTGTCTCTGTAGGACAGTAGTTCAGGTGATTGTTTGTGTAGATGCTGTTTGTCTCTGTAGGACAGGAGTTCAGGACGCTGTTTGTCTCTGTAGGACAGTAGTTCAGGACGCTGTTTGTCTTTGTAGGGTAGTAGTTCAGGTGGTTGTTTGTGTAGATGCTGTTTGTCTCTGTAGGACAGTAGTTCAGGTGGCTGATTGTCTTTGTAGGACAGTAGTTCAGGTGGCTGTTTGTGTAGATGCTGTTTGTCGTTGTAGGACAGGAGTTCAGGTGGCTGTTTGTCTTTGTAGGACAGTAGTTCAGGTGGCTATTTGTCTTTGTAGGGCAGTAGTTCAGGTGGCTGTTTGTGTAGATGCTGTTTGTCTTTGTAGAACAGTAGTTCAGGTGGCTGTTTGTGTAGATGCTGTTTGTCTTTGTAGGACAATAGTTCAGGTGGCTGTTTGTGTAGATACTGTTTGTCTCTGTAGGACAGTAGTTCAGGTGGCTGTTTGTCTTTGTAGGACAGTAGTTCAGGTGGCTGTTTGTCTTTGTAGGACAGTAGTTCAGGTGGCTGTTTGTCTTTGTAGGACAGTAGTTCAGGTGGCTGTTTGTGTAGACTGCTGTTTGTCTTTGTAGGACAGTAGTTCAGGTGGCTGTTTGTGTAGATGCTGTTTGTCTCTGTAGGACAGTAGTTCAGGTGGCTGATTGTCTTTGTAGGGCAGTAGTTCAGGTGGCTGTTTGTGTAGATGCTGTTTGTCTTTGTAGAACAGTAGTTCAGGTGGCTGTTTGTGTAGATGCTGTTTGTCTTTGTAGGACAATAGTTCAGGTGGCTGTTTGTGTAGATACTGTTTGTCTCTGTAGGACAGTAGTTCAGGTGGCTGTTTGTCTTTGTAGGACAGTAGTTCAGGTGGCTGTTTGTCTTTGTAGGACAGTAGTTCAGGTGGCTGTTTGTCTTTGTAGGACAGTAGTTCAGGTGGCTGTTTGTGTAGACTGCTGTTTGTCTTTGTAGGACAGTAGTTCAGGTGGCTGTTTGTGTAGATGCTGTTTGTCTCTGTAGGACAGTAGTTCAGGTGGCTGATTGTGTAGATGCTGTTTGTCTTTGTAGGACAGTAGTTCAGGTGGCTGTTTGTCTTTGTAGGACAGTAGTTCAGGTGGCTGTTTGTGTAGATGCTGTTTGTCTCTGTAGGACAGTAGTTCAGGTGGCTGATTGTCTTTGTAGAACAGTAGTTCAGGTGGCTGTTTGTGTAGATGCTGTTTGTCTCTGTAGGACAGTAGTTCAGGACGCTGTTTATCTTTGTAGGGTAGTAGTTCAGGTGGTTGTTTGTGTAGATGCTGTTTGTCTCTGTAGGACAGTAGTTCAGGTGGCTGATTGTCTTTGTAGGACAGTTGTTCAGGTGGCTGTTTGTGTAGATGCTGTTTGTCATTGTAGGACAGTAGTTCAGGTGGCTGATTGTCTTTGTAGAACAGTAGTTCAGGTGGCTGTTTGTGTAGATGCTGTTTGTCTCTGTAGGACAGTAGTTCAGGACGCTGTTTATCTTTGTAGGGTAGTAGTTCAGGTGGTTGTTTGTGTAGATGCTGTTTGTCTCTGTAGGACAGTAGTTCAGGTGGCTGATTGTCTTTGTAGGACAGTTGTTCAGGTGGCTGTTTGTGTAGATGCTGTTTGTCGTTGTAGGACAGTAGTTCAGGTGGCTGTTTGTCTTTGTAGGACAGTAGTTCAGGTGGCTGTTTGTCTTTGTAGGGCAGTAGTTCAGGTGGCTGTTTGTGTAGATGCTGTTTGTCTTTGTAGAACAGTAGTTCAGGTGGCTGTTTGTGTAGATGCTGTTTGTCTTTGTAGGACAATAGTTCAGGTGGCTGTTTGTGTAGATGCTGTTTGTCTCTGTAGGACAGTAGTTCAGGTGGCTGATTGTCTTTGTAGAACAGTAGTTCAGGTGGCTGTTTGTGTAGATGCTGTTTGTCTCTGTAGGACAGTAGTTCAGGTGGCTGATTGTGTAGATGCTGTTTGTCTTTGTAGGACAGTAGTTCAGGTGGCTGATTGTCTCTGTAGGGCAGTAGTTCAGGTGGCTGTTTGTGTAGATGCTGTTTGTCTCTGTAGGACAGTAGTTCAGGTGGCTGTTTGTCTTTGTAGGACAGTAGTTCAGCTGGCTGTTTGTATTTGTGGCTGCCCTTGCACTTAGTCTGCCTGTTGTCCCTCCCATCGGCATGGTTACACCTTCCTGAAAACAATGACTCCATACTTTGCTGAAACCTGTTCTGCCAGTTCATGTCCTTAAAGACTAGAATGTTCCAATGTGGTGACCCAAAGAGATGACAAGATAGTTCACACATTCCTCATCCAGGGTTACTGTCAAACAGATATGTGACATTTCTGGTTGGTCAATAACATGAGGATGTTTTTCTGCACTGAGAATGTAATGCAAGTCAAGGTGTCATTGGATGAATGTCAACAAGGTTTATAACCAACATTGTTAAACTAAATGTTGTAATTGAGAAATAATTGTAATGGTTTATTGTCACATGCAGTGAAAAGTGTTGTTTTACAGGGTTAACCATAGTAGTACGGTTCCCCTAGAGCAAAATGGTGTTAAGTGCCTTGCTTAACGGCACATAGACAGATTTTCACCTTGACGGCTTGGGTATTCGAACCAGTGACCTTTCGGTTACTGGCCCAACCGTCTAATCGCAAGCAATCTGACCATACTATACCAGTTCATATTTGTCCCCACCAGTTTGATTATTAGAATGTGATAAAAAAGGAAGCAACGGTGTTCTTTAGGACCATGTGGACACCTCCTAGTGGTGGGGTTGTTAGGAGTGTTTATCAGACCATGTGGACACCTCCTAGTGGTGGGGTTGTTAGGAGTGTTTATCAGACCATGTGGACACCTCCTAGTGGTGGGGTTGTTAGGAGTCTTTATCAGACCATGTGGACACCTCCTAGTGGTGGGGTTGTTAGGAGTCTTTATCAGACCATGTGGACACCTCCTAGTGGTGGGGTTGTTAGGAGTCTTTATCAGACCATGTGGACACCTCCTAGTGGTGGGGTTGTTAGGAGTCTTTATCAGACCATGTGGACACCTCCTAGTTGTCTGGTTGTTAGGAGTGTTAATCAGACCATGTGGACACCTCCTAGTGGTGGGGTTGTTAGGGGTGTTTATCAGACCAAAGGGACACCTCCTAGTGGTGGGGTTGTTGGGAGTCTATATCAGACCATGTGGACACCTCCTAGTGGTCTGGTTGTTAGGAGTGTTTATCAGACCATGTGGACACCTCCTAGTGGTGGGGCTGTTAGGAGTGTTTATCAGACCATGTAGACACCTCCTAGTGGTGGGGTTGTTAGGGGTGTTTATCAGACCATGTGGACACCTCCTAGTGGTGGGTTGTTAGGAGTGTTTATCAGACCATGTGGACACCTCCTAGTGGTGGGGTTGTTAGGAGTGTTTATCAGACCATGTGGACACCTCCTAGTGGTGGGGTTGTTAGGAGTGTTTATCAGACCATGTGGACACCTCCTAGTGGTGGGTTGTTAGGAGTGTTTATCAGACCATGTGGACACCTCCTAGTGGTGGGGTTGTTAGGAGTGTTTATCAGACCATGTGGACACCTCCTAGTGGTGGGGTTGTTAGGGGTGTTTATCAGACCATGTGGACACCTCCTAGTTGTCTGGTTGTTAGGAGTGTTAATCAGACCATGTGGACACCTCCTAGTGGTGGGGTTGTTAGGGGTGTTTATCAGACCATGTGGACACCTCCTAGTGGTGGGGTTGTTAGGAGTCTTTATCAGACCATGTGGACACCTCCTAGTGGTCTGGTTGTTAGCAGTGTTTATCAGACCATGTGGACACCTCCTAGTGGTGGGGCTGTTAGGAGTGTTTATCAGACCATGTGGACACCTCCTAGTGGTGGGGCTGTTAGGAGTGTTTATCAGACCATGTGGACACCTCCTAGTGGTGGGTTGTTAGGAGTGTTTATCAGACCATGTGGACACCTCCTAGTGGTGGGGTTGTTAGGAGTCTTTATCAGACCATGTGGACACCTCCTAGTGGTGGGGTTGTTAGGAGTCTTTATCAGACCATGTGGACACCTCCTAGTGGTGGGGTTGTTAGGAGTGTTTATCAGACCATGTGGACACCTCCTAGTGGTGGGGTTGTTAGGAGTCTTTATCAGACCATGTGGACACCTCCTAGTGGTGGGGTTGTTAGGAGTCTTTATCAGACCATGTGGACACCTCCTAGTGGTGGGGTTGTTAGGAGTCTTTATCAGACCATGTGGACACCTCCTAGTGGTGGGGTTGTTAGGAGTCTTTATCAGACCATGTGGACACCTCCTAGTTGTCTGGTTGTTAGGAGTGTTAATCAGACCATGTGGACACCTCCTAGTGGTGGGGTTGTTAGGGGTGTTTATCAGACCAAAGGGACACCTCCTAGTGGTGGGGTTGTTGGGAGTCTATATCAGACCATGTGGACACCTCCTAGTGGTCTGGTTGTTAGGAGTGTTTATCAGACCATGTGGACACCTCCTAGTGGTGGGGCTGTTAGGAGTGTTTATCAGACCATGTAGACACCTCCTAGTGGTGGGGTTGTTAGGGGTGTTTATCAGACCATGTGGACACCTCCTAGTGGTGGGTTGTTAGGAGTGTTTATCAGACCATGTGGACACCTCCTAGTGGTGGGGTTGTTAGGAGTGTTTATCAGACCATGTGGACACCTCCTAGTGGTGGGGTTGTTAGGAGTGTTTATCAGACCATGTGGACACCTCCTAGTGGTGGGTTGTTAGGAGTGTTTATCAGACCATGTGGACACCTCCTAGTGGTGGGGTTGTTAGGAGTGTTTATCAGACCATGTGGACACCTCCTAGTGGTGGGTTGTTAGGAGTGTTAATCAGACCATGTGGACACCTCCTAGTGGTGGGGTTGTTAGGGGTGTTTATCAGACCATGTGGACACCTCCTAGTTGTCTGGTTGTTAGGAGTGTTAATCAGACCATGTGGACACCTCCTAGTGGTGGGGTTGTTAGGGGTGTTTATCAGACCATGTGGACACCTCCTAGTGGTGGGGTTGTTAGGAGTCTTTATCAGACCATGTGGACACCTCCTAGTGGTCTGGTTGTTAGCAGTGTTTATCAGACCATGTGGACACCTCCTAGTGGTGGGGCTGTTAGGAGTGTTTATCAGACCATGTGGACACCTCCTAGTGGTGGGGCTGTTAGGAGTGTTTATCAGACCATGTGGACACCTCCTAGTGGTGGGTTGTTAGGAGTGTTTATCAGACCATGTGGACACCTCCTAGTGGTGGGTTGTTAGGAGTGTTTATCTGACCATGTGGACACCTCCTAGTGGTCAGGTTGTTAGGAGTGTTTATCAGACCATGTGGACACCTCCTAGTGGTGGGTTGTTAGGAGTGTTTATCTGACCATGTGGACACCTCCTAGTGGTGGGTTGTTAGGAGTGTTTATCAGACCATGTGGACACCTCCTAGTGGTGGGGTTGTTAGGAGTGTTTATCAGACCATGTGGACACCTCCTAGTGGTGGGGTTGTTAGGAGTGTTTATCAGACCATGTGGACACCTCCTAGTGGTGGGGTTGTTCAGGGTGTTTATCAGACCATATGGACACCTCCTAGTGGTCTGGTTGTTAGGAGTGTTTATCAGACCATGTGGACACCTCCTAGTGGTCTGGTTGTTAGGAGTGTTTATCAGACCATGTGGACACCTCCTAGTGGTGGGGTTGTTCAGGGTGTTTATCAGACCATGTGGACTCCTCCTAGTGGTGGGGTTGTTTGGAGTGTTTATCAGACCATGTGGACACCTCCTAGTGGTGGGGTTGTTAATAGAACTACCCCTCCTGGGAGAATTGTCATCAACTTACACTAATTAGCATAACGCATCGGACACAAAAATCTTACTAGAAAATATTCATATTCATGAAATCACAAGTGAAATATATTGAAACACAGCTTAGTCTTTTGTTAATCACCCTGTCATCTCATATTTTGAAATTATGCTTTAGACAAGACAAAGCATTTGTGTAAGTTTATCGATAGCCTAGCATAGCATTATGCAAAGCTCATGTTGGTCACGAAAATCAGAAAAGCAATCAAATTAACCAGAAGGTATTTAAATTGTAATAACCAGACTTTTTCCAACAGATATTATTGGCAAATGTATTCCAGTAAGTTGTGACATAAGGAATGGATACAATCTCCCTTTGAAATAAAGCAGGTATAGATCTGTTGTTCTGAGGGAGCAAGGAGAGAAACAGTTTCCCTATTGGAGAGTCAACTGGATTAAGCGAAGGTAGGTCAAGAAGGTGAGGTCTGGTTACACCTCTAAATAACATGAGAGTTCCAGATGGAACCGCATCAGAGACTATGGAGAACTCTCTAGCAGGGTAGGTCACCTCTAAATAACATGAGTTCCAGATGGAATAGCATCAGAGACTATGGAGAACTCTCTAGGAGGGCAGGTCAACAAGGTGAGGTCTGGCTACACCTCTAAACAACATGAGTTCCAGATGGAATAGCATCAGAGACTATGGAGAACTCTCTAGGAGGGTAGGTCAACAAGGTGAGGTCTGGTTACACATCTAAATAACATGAGTTCCAGATGGAACAGCATCAGAGACTATGGAGAACTCTCTAGGAGGGTAGGTCAACAAGGTGAGGTCTGGTTGCACCTCTAAATAACATGCGTTCCAGATGGAATAGTATCAGAGACTATGGAGAACTCTCTAGGAGGGCAGGTCAACAAGGTGAGGTCTGGTTGCACCTCTAAATAACATGAGTTCCAGATGGAATAGCATCAGAGACTATGGAGAACTCTCTAGGAGGGCAGGTCAACAAGGTGAGGTCTGGCTACACCTCTAAATAACATGAGTTCCAGATGGAATAGCATCAGAGACTATGGCAAACTCTCTAGGTGTTACAGGGATATTGTAACAAGATAAAAATGCCTCATAATTGAGTAACAATTCTTCTGCATTAAAAAGTTGACTTACCAGCAGGATATGATTATTAAACCAGTTCTTCAAAAATGAAGACTTGTTTCTATACAAAATATCCTTATTGTTCCAAATGAAATACCTATGCGAGATTTAAAAATATATATATTAACGAGCACGCTAAGAATACTGTTGTAGGAATCTTATCGGTGTTGTAGTTACAAAGTAACACAAAATTGATGTCACCAAAACGGGAGAAGATATAATGAGGATGAAATTCCAAATTGAAGTTGGATTCTTTAAGAAATGTTTTTCCCAATGTATCTTTAAAGTATTATTAGTATTATTTATAGTAAAATCAACTAAATGTTCATAACGACAGATGTCCTTATATAATGTGTGTGATTTTCCCAGATGAAGTTGAAAAGCATCTGGTCAACCTCTTTCCCTATTTTGTGGTCAAGATGTAGGAACTGGGCTGCAAACAGCTTCTGTATGACTGACGCCTTTAGTGATTTAGTCTGATGCTTTAATATATAACATTCTGCCCTCCGAATTCATATCTAAGGGGCATTTTTCATTACTGCAAATCTGTTCTGTGAGAATATCGAATAATAATACTAACTGTGTAAATCAGGATGCATTATGAAAGGACAATAAGAGACGGTGGTAATATGTTTCCTTTTAGAGACTATAATACATGACAACCAGGTCATTTTAGTTTCTCTTAGAATCACAACCTCAGTGGAACAACAGTTTGTCATTTCCCACAGGTACAGTTCTCCTGAACAAACAAGTGCAGGACAGAGGAATAGCAATTCTTACCTTGTTCTAAATTCAATCACTTTCTTCATCCTCATCATTCAGTTCATTGAAATACAGTTTTGAAGTTGTGCACAATTATCCGTTTCTGTTTGGTTTATGCAGCCCATTCATTCACTGTCAGCTACATCAGCCCATTCATTCACTGTAAGCTACATCAGCCCATTCATTAACTGTCAGCTACATCAGCCCATTCATTCACTGTCAGCTACATCAGCCCATTCATTCACTGTCAGCTACATCAGCCCATTCATTCACTGTCAGCTACATCAGCCCATTCATTCACTGTCAGCTACATCAGCCCATTCATTCACTGTCAGCTACATCAGCCCATTCATTCACTGTCAGCTACATCAGTCCATTCATTCACTGTCAGCTACATCAACCCATTCATTCACTGTCAGCTACATTAGACAAATTAGCGCCTTGGAACCCAAGAGCATAGTCAGTGCTCTAACTCCCCCTTGTGGTGGTGTGGAGCAATGCAATAAGCAGTCACGCAGGGTAATGTACTAAAACACAAATTACCTCTAAATCCTGCAGCATAATCTCAAATCTTAATTCAGGAACTAAGTAGATCTGGAAGTAGATCTGGAAGTAGATCTGAAACAACTTCTTTAGAAAACAACACTCAACCTTTCCAGGATAAATCCCTCTGCAACCATTGGTTCAAGTTCTTTTCATTTATTTTCTTCAATAATAAGTACACAATATTGAATGAGCATATTTTCTGTTGATCCTTAGATATGGTAATCCCAAGGTGGAATATTGCAGATAGAGGGCATCACACAGTCTGTAACATATGTCTATTCCTCATGAAGACAGATTGGGTCTCCTCTGTAATTACGTCCAATATCGCTTTCATTCTTTTTGCAAATATAGAAGCTAATATTTGTAGTCGTTGAGCAGGGAGGAGAGCATTATTTACAATGTAATCAGACCTGGAGTCAGACTGGGAGGGAGAGCATTATTTACAATGTAATCAGACCTGGAGTCAAACTGGGAGGGAGAGCATTATTTACAATGTAATCAGACCTGGAGTCAAACTGGGAGGGAGAGCATTATTTACAATGTAATCAGACCTGGAGTCAAACTGGGAGGGAGAGCATTATTTACAATGTAATCAGACCTGGAGTCAAACTGGGAGGAAGAGCATTATTTACAATGTAATCAGAAAAGACCAACAGAAAAGGGACTAACTGTTCTGTAATCAGTTGTGTTAAACTCAGCAGATACACCATCAGTCCCAGGAGACCTCCAACAGAAAAGGGACTAACTGTTCTGTAAACAGTTGTGTAAAACTCAGCAGATACACCATCAGTCCCAGGAGACCTCCAACAGAAAAGGGACTAACTGTTCTGTAAACAGTTGTGTAAAACTCAGCAGATACACCATCAGTCCCAGGAGACCTCCAACAGAAAAGGGACTAACTGTTCTGTAATCAGTTGTGTAAAACTCAGTCAGATACACCATCAGTCCCAGGAGACTTATTCTTTTTAAGTTGTTCAATAGAATAAATTATGTGTTCAACTATAACAGGGTTTCATCACACTGTTCCCTGTCAGCCTCACCAACTGATTTCACATCCCCAGACAATCACAACAAAGAGTTGAGGACACCTCACAATACTGTAGAAGATGAGGACACCTCACAATACTGTAGAAGATGAGGACACCTCACAATACTGTAGAAGATGAGGACACCTCACAACACTGTAGAAGATGAGGACACCTCACAATACTGTAGAAGATGAGGACACCTCACAACACTGTAGAAGATGAGGACACCTCACAATAATGACCTGGAGAAGATGAGGACACCTCACAATACTGTAGAAGATGAGGACACCTCACAATACTGTAGAAGATGAGGACACCTCACAATATTGTAAAAGATGAGGACACCTCCAACAATACTGTGAAGTTGAGGACACCTCACAATACTGTAGAAGATGAAAAGGGACACTCAAAATACTGTAGAAGATGAGGACACCTCACAATACTGTAGAAGATGAGGACACCTCACAATACTCAAAGAAGATGAGGACACCTCACAATACTGTAGAAGATGAGGACACCTCACAACACTGTAGAAGATGAGGACACCTCACAATACTGTAGAAGATGAGGACACCTCACAACACTGTAGAAGATGAGGACACCTCACAATACTGTAGAAGATGAGGACACCTCACAATACTGTAGAAGATGAGGACACCTCACAACACTGTAGAAGATGAGGACACCTCACAATACTGTAGAAGATGAGGACACCTCACAACACTGTAGAAGATGAGGACACCTCCAATACTGTAGAAGATGAGGACACTCTCACAATACTGTAGAAGATGAGGACACCTCACAATACTGTAGAAGATGAGGACACCTCACAATACTGTAGAAGATGAGGACACCTCACAATACTGTAGAAGATGAGGACACCTCACAATACTGTAGAAGATGAGGACACCTCACAATACTGTAGAAGATGAGGACACCTCACAATACTGTAGAAGATGAGGACACCTCACAATACTGTAGAAGATGAGGACACCTCACAATACTGTAGAAGATGAGGACACCTCACAATACTGTAGAAGATGAGGACACCTCACAATACTGTAGAAGATGAGGACACCTCACAATACTGTAGAAGATGAGGACACCTCACAATACTGTAGAAGATGAGGACACCTCACAATACTGTAGAAGATGAGGACACCTCACAATACTGTAGAAGATGAGGACACCTCACAATACTGTAGAAGATGCAACTAAAGATGGAGATTAATGTGGGGTCATTTGTGATGAGACAAGTCATATTTAATTGCTGAATTGTATTATTTTTAGAGGTGTTTTTCTTAACTGAAAAAAAACTAGATTAATTTTGTCCACCCTCCTCCATTTCTACCTACATCTGACTAAGGTTCTGTCTGCTTTCAGTTTATACATATCATCCAACTGGTGTTGTAGATCAAACAGAACAGATGTATCCTCCTCTGAAAGACTTTCAACAGGCTTTTGAACAAGACAGGTGATCTTTGTAATGACACTTTCTTCTTCAGTTCTCCTGGTCTTGACAACAATACTCTCATGTTTTCTTGCATATTTTCCAACCTTAAAAAGCTCCCAGTTATTACTGTATGAATTGTTATTCATAGTGTTGTTCCTGAAGTGTTTAATTACATAGTTTATCTCCATCTGGACCAACTCATGTTTTAATATAGAGCTATTAAGCTTCCAATAGGATGCTCTGCCAGGGCCATTATCAGAGATAAACAGTGTAATGTCAGTATAAACAGCTCTATGATCAGTAAGGGCCATTATCAGAGATAAACAGTGTAATGTCAGTATAAACAGCTCTATGATCAGTAAGGGCCATTATCAGAGATAAACAGTGTAATGTCAGTATAAACAGCTCTATGATCAGTAAGGGCCATTATCAGAGATAAACAGTGTAATGTCTATATAAACAGCTCTATGATCAGTAAGGGCCATTATCAGAGATAAACAGTGTAATGTCAGTATAAACAGCTCTATGATCAGTAAGGGCCATTATCAGAGATAAACAGTGTAATGTCAGTATAAACAGCTCTATGGTCAGTAAGGGCCATTATCAGAGATAAACAGTGTAATGTCAGTATAAACAGATCTATGATCAGTAAGGGCCATTATCAGAGATACACAGTGTAATGTCAATATACACAGCTCTATGGTCAGAAAGGGGAGTGACCAGGATGTTAACAGAAATAGCCTGTTAATCAAAACATTTCGACACCAACCAAAGATCTGTGGTGATTGTCTGGAGTGGGTCTTATTACTCCAAGTGAAAGACTCGTCATTAGGAAATTTTACTCTCCAAATATCTACAATATCAAACCTTTCCATCAACTGGCTCAAACTAATATTAATAGAAATGAACTGTCCTGGAGGCCAAACTAATATTCATAGAAATGAACTGTCCTGGAGGCCAAACTAATATTCATAGAAATGAACTGTCCTGGAGGCCAAACTAATATTCATAGAAATGAACTGTCCTGGAGGCCAAACTAATATTCATAGAAATGAACTGTCCTGGAGGCCAAACTAATATTCATAGAAATGAACTGTCCTGGAGGCCAAACTAATATTCATAGAAATGAACTGTCCTGTCCTGGAGGCCAAACTAATATTCATAGAAATGAACTGTTCTGTCCTGGAGGCCAAACTAATATTCATAGAAATGAACTGTCCTGTCCTGGAGGCCAAACTAATATTCATAGAAATGAACTGTCCTGTCCTGGAGGCCAAACTAATATTCATAGAAATGAACTGTCCTGTCCTGGAGGCCAAACTAATATTCATAGAAATGAACTGTCCTGGAGGCCATCTGTCAATTAAATTATTCAGAGAAATATTAAAATCCCCACCTACTATAAGTAAAGCATTAGGGAACTTGGTTAGCCTACTATAAGTAAAGCATTAGGGAACTTGGTTAGCCTACTATAAGTAAAGCATTAGGGAACTTGGTTAGCCTACTATAAGTAAAGCATTAGGGAACTTGGTTAGCCTACTATAAGTAAAGCATTAGGGAGCTTGGTTAGCCTACTATAAGTAAAGCATTAGGGAACTTGGTTAGCCTACTATAAGTAAAGCATTAGGGAACTTGGTTAGCCTACTATAAGTAAAGCTTTAGGGAACTTGGTTAGCCTACTATAAGTAAAGCATTAGGGAACTTGGTTAGCCTACTATAAGTAAAGCATTAGGGAACTTGGTTAGCCTACTATAAGTAAAGCATTAGGGAACTTGGTTAGCCTACTATAAGTAAAGCATTAGGGAACTTGGTTAGCCTGCTATAAGTAAAGCATTAGGGAACTTGGTTAGCCTACTATAAGTAAAGCATTAGGGAACTTGGTTAGTCTACTATAAGTAAAGCATTAGGGAACTTGGTTAGCCTGCTATAAGTAAAGCATTAGGGAACTTGGTTAGCCTGCTATAAGTAAAGCATTAGGGAACTTGGTTAGCCTACTATAAGTAAAGCATTAGGGAACTTGGTTAGCCTACTATAAGTAAAGCATTAGGGAACTTGGTTAGCCAATGGAGAATATGCTTTTCCAAAGATTCAAGTCACTGATCATTTTCAAGTTTGGAATTGAACCAATAAATGTTGGAAATTGTAAAGTTTTCTCCTCTTCGTCTGAAGAGGAGAGGGGAGAAGGATCGGAGGACCAATATGCGGCGTGGTAAGTGTCCATGGTTCTTTTAATGAGAAATACTCAACATGAACACAACTGATACAAAAACAATAAACGTGAAACGAACGAAAACCGAAACAGTACCGTGTGGTGAAAAACACAGACACGGAAACAAACACCTCCAAACAAGCAGTGAAACCCAGGCTACATAAGTATGATTCTCAATCAGAGACAACTAATGGCACCTGCCTCTGATTGACAACCATACTAGGCCGAAACATAGAAATCCCAAAATCATAGAAAAACAAACAGACTGCCCACCCCAACTCACGCCCTGACCATACTAAATAAAGGCAAAACAAAAGAAATAGAGGTCAGAACGTGACAGTAATAATGATGATGATGTTACAGTTGATGACAAGACAAAGAAAGTGACCAATAGGGTCCCAGTCTGAGTGTAAAATACTTCCATTGAACTGATTCATTAGAGTGGTAACTCCAGCAGAGAGGTCAGAACCATGAGAGAGACACAAATCATTTCCCCACTGAGATCTGTAGAAGTTGACATCAATCTGTTTGGCAAGAAAAAAATAAGGCATTGCGCTATACATTATTTCTTAACCCCCGGCATTGAGTGAAACTATAAACAACGACAAACTGGAATACAGAACAGAAAGTACTACGAGATAGACAATTACAAACTCTAGTAAAACTGAGAAGAAACGAGAGCTGCACAACATATAGATTTAAGTGATTGTTATAATGACATTATTCTCACTCAAAGATTACTGTCAGACCTCCATATAGATTTAAATGAGTGTTATAATGACACTAATCTCACTCAAAGATTACTGTCAGACCTCCATATAGATTTAAGTGATTGTTATAATGACATTATTCTCACTCAAAGATTACTGTCAGACCTCCATATAGATTTAAATGATTGTTATAATGACATTATTCTCACTCAAAGATTACTGTCAGACCTCCATATAGATTTAAATGATTGTTATACTGACACTATTCTCACTCAAAGATTACTGTCAGACCTCCATATAGATTTAAATGAGTGTTATAATGACACTATTCTCACTCAAAGATTACTGCCAGACCTAGAATCAAAGATCTCACTGCCTTTACTGCAGGTAACAATAGCAAAAAGTCAGAGATTTTTTTTTCTCCATTACTCTAGAAGTCCTGTGCAGTTAGATAGATACACCTTCTCCAATCAGATATCACTAAAGTTACATCACCTCAGAACCGGGAGTGAGATCTGCTCACATCAGAGGGAGATATCTAGGTATGTTGACCATCAGTCAGTCTATAGCAGTAGTCAAGGAGGAAGGCTGATTTCAGATCCGTTGATGAAAGCCCTCTGATGAAGTAAGCCCTGTAACGTAGAGACGCTGGGAGTCAGGAAGCAAGTGGTGAGTTTAATAATAAATGGAATATGGACCAATACAGGAAACAAGAGTAACCTACGGACATGAAACATAGTCAATACTGCCTGGGGAACGAACCGGAGGGAGTGCCAAATAAAGCCGAGGCAATTAGTGAGGTAATGGGGTCCAGGTGTGCCTCATGATGAAGCGCAGGTGCGTCTACATTTACATTTACATTTAAGTCATTTAGCAGACGCTCTTATCCAGAGCGACTTACAAATTGGTGCGTTCACCTTAAGACATCCAGTGGAACAGCCACTTTACAATAGTGCATCTAAATCTTTTAAGGGGGGGGTGAGAAGGATTACTTTATCCTATCCTAGGTATTCCTGAAAGAGGTGGGGTTTCAGGTGTCTCCGGAAGGTGGTGATTGACTCCGCTGTCCTGGCGTCGTGAGGGAGTTTGTTCCACCATTGGGGGGCCAGAGCAGCGAACAGTTTTGACTGGTCTGCGCGGGAACTGTACTTCCTCAGTGGTAGGGAGGCGAGCAGGCCAGAGGTGGATGAACGCAGTGCCCTTGTTTGGGTGTAGGGCCTGATCAGAGCCTGGAGGTACTGAGGTGCCGTTCCCCTCACAGCTCCGTAGGCAAGCACCATGGTCTTGTAGCGGATGCGAGCTTCAACTGGAAGCCAGTGGAGAGAGCGGAGGAGCGGGGTGACGTGAGAGAACTTGGGAAGGTTGAACACCAGACGGGCTGCGGCGTTCTGGATGAGTTGTAGGGGTTTAATGGCACAGGCAGGCAGCCCAGCCAACAGCGAGTTGCAGTAATCCAGACGGGAGATGACAAGTGCCTGGATTAGGACCTGCGCTGCTTCCTGTGTGAGGCAGGGTCGTACTCTGCGGATGTTGTAGAGCATGAACCTACAAGAACGGGCCACCGCCTTGATGTTAGTTGAGAACGACAGGGTGTTGTCCAGGATCACGCCAAGGTTCTTAGCGCTCTGGGAGGAGGACACAATGGAGTTGTCAACCGTGATGGCGAGATCATGGAACGGGCAGTCCTTCCCCGGGAGGAAGAGCAGCTCCGTCTTGCCGAGGTTCAGCTTGAGGTGGTGATCCGTCATCCACACTGATATGTCTGCCAGACATGCAGAGATGCGATTCGCCACCTGGTCATCAGAAGGGGGAAAGGAGAAGATTAATTGTGTGTCGTCTGCATAGCAATGATAGGAGAGACCATGTGAGGTTATGACAGAGCCAAGTGACTTGGTGTATAGCGAGAATAGGAGAGGGCCTAGAACAGAGCCCTGGGGGACGCCAGTGGTGAGAGCGCGTGGTGAGGAGACAGATTCTCGCCACGCCACCTGGTAGGAGCGACCTGTCAGGTAGGACGCAATCCAAGCGTGGGCCGCGCCGGAGATGCCCAACTCGGAGAGGGTGGAGAGGAGGATCTGATGGTTCACAGTATCGAAGGCAGCCGATAGGTCTAGAAGGATGAGAGCAGAGGAGAGAGAGTTAGCTTTAGCAGTGCGGAGGGCCTCCGTGATACAGAGAAGAGCAGTCTCAGTTGAATGACTAGTCTTGAAACCTGACTGATTTGGATCAAGAAGGTCATTCTGAGAGAGATAGCGGGAGAGCTGGCCAAGGACGGCACGTTCAAGAGTTTTGGAGAGAAAATTGATGCCAGGTGCGTCTAATGATTGATGCCAGGTGCTTCTAATGATGAATGCCAGGTGCGTGTAATGATTGATGCCAGGTGCGTGCAATGATGGATGCCAGGTGCGTGTAATGATTGATGCCAGGTGCGTGTAATGATTGATGCCAGGTGCATGTAATGATGGATGCCAGGTGCGTCTAATGATGGATGCCAGGTGCGTGTAATGATGGATGCCAGGTGCGCGTAATGATGGATGCCAGGGGAACGTAATGATTGATGCCAGGTGCGTCTAATGATTGATGCCAGGTGCATGTAATGATTGATGCCAGGTGTGTCTAATGATTGATGCCAGGTGCGTGTAATGATTGATGCCAGGTGTGTCTAATGATTGATGCCAGGTGCATGTAATGATTGATGCCAGGTATGTCTAATGATTGATGCCAGGTGCGTGTAATGGTTGATGCCAGGTGCGTGTAATGATTGATGCCAGGTGTGTCTAATGATTGATGCCAGGTGTGTCTAATGATTGATGCCAGGTGCGTGTAATGATTGATGCCAGGTGTGTCTAATCATTGATGCCAGGTGCATGTAATGATTGATGCCAGGTGTGTCTAATGATTGATGCCAAGTGCGTGTAATGATTGATGCCAGGTGCATCTAATGACTGATGCCAGGTGATTTATTGTTACTACCATTTAGTGAAAGGATGGAATGACTTAGTGTTACCACCATTTAGTGAAAGGATGGAATGACTTAGTGTTACTACCATTTAGTGAAAGGATGGAATGACTTCAGAGTTACTACCATTTAGTGAAAGGATGGAATGACTTAGTGTTACTACCATTTAGTGAAAGGATGGAATGACTTCAGATTACTACCATTTAGTGAAAGGATGGAATGACTTAGTGTTACTACCATTTAGTGAAAGGATGGAATGACTTTGTGTTACTACCATTTAGTGAAAGGATGGAATGACTTAGTGTTACTACCATTTAGTGAAAGGATGGATTGACTTAGTGTTACTACCATTTAGTGAAAGGATGGAATGACTTTGTGTTACTACCATTTAGTGAAAGGATGGAATGACTTCAGATTACTACCATTTAGTGAAAGGATGGAATGACTTAGTGTTACTACCATTTAGTGAAAGGATGGAATGACTTAGTGTTACTACCATTTA
The DNA here is from genome assembly GCF_034236695.1 of Oncorhynchus nerka. Taxonomy (NCBI): domain Eukaryota; kingdom Metazoa; phylum Chordata; class Actinopteri; order Salmoniformes; family Salmonidae; genus Oncorhynchus; species Oncorhynchus nerka. The sequence goes on along the minus strand of NW_027040234.1, from coordinate 132,142 downwards.
GTGAAAGGATGGAATGACTTAGTGTTACTACCATTTAGTGAAAGGATGGAACGACTTAGTGTTACTACCATTTAGTGAAAGGATGGAATGACTTCAGAGTGTTACTACCATTTAGTGAAAGGATGGAATGACTTCAGAGTGTTACTAACATCATATCAAGCATATCATAAATAAAACATTTACAACTGATGTTTTTTATTACACTGAACAAAAGAGGTGACATAACAAGCATAAGGTCCATTATATATCAGACTGTATACAAGACAATAATGTAAGTAAATGGACACCAATGATCTTACTGAGTTATAGTTCATATAAGGAAATCAGTCAGTTGAAAAACTAAATTCATTAGGCCCTGATCTACAGATTTCACATGACTGGGAATACAGATATGCATCTGTTTGACACCTTAATAAAACCGTAGGAGTGTGGATCAGAAAACCAGTCAGTATCTGGTGTGACCACCATTTGCCTCATGCAGCGCAACACATCTCCTTCACCTAGAGATGATCAGGCTGTTGATTATGGCCTGTGGAATGTTGTCCCAGTCCTCTTCAAAGGCTGTTCAACGTTTCTGGATATTGGCGGGAATTGGAACACGCTGTCGTACATGTCTATCCAGAGTATCCCAAACATGCTCAATTAGGTGACATGTCTATCCAGAGCATCCCAAACATGCTCAATAGGTGACATGTCTATCCAGAGCAACCCAAACATGCTCAATGGGTGACATGTCTGGTTAGTATACAGGTCATGGAAGAACTGTGTTTTTTTCAGCTCCCAGAAATGGTGTACAGATCCTTGCCACATCGGGCCGTGTATTATCATGCTGAAACATGAGATGATGGCAGCAGATGAATTGCACGACAACAGGGTCTCATCACGGTATCTCTGTGCATTATCATGCTGAAACATGAGCTGATGGCAGCAGATGAATGGCACGACAACAGGATCTCATCACGGTATCTCTGTGCATTATCATGCTGAAACATGAGGTGATGGCAGCAGATGAATGGCACCACAATGGGATCTTATCACGGTATCTCTGTGCATTATCATGCTGAAACATGAAATGATGGCAGCAGATGAATGGCACCACAACGGGATCTCATCACGGTATCTCTGTGCATTCAAATTGCCATAAATAAAATGCACTTGTGTTCATTGTCTGTAGCTAATGCCCATAACATAACTCCACTGCCACCATGGGGCAACTCTTCACAACATTTACATCAGCAAATGACGCCATACATGTGGTCTGCGGTTTTTAGGCCGGTTGGACGTACTGCCAAATTCTCTAAAACAACATTCAAGGTGGTTTAGGGAAATTAACATTCAATTCTCTAGCAACAGCTCTGTTGGACATTCCTGCAGTCAGCATGCAAATTGCACAATCCCTCAAAACTTGAGACATCTGGCATTGTGTTCTGTGACAAAACTGCACATTTTAGATTGGCCTTTTATTGTCCCCAGCACAAGGTGCACCTTTGTAATGATCATGCTGTTTAATCAGCTTCTTGATATGCAACACCTGTCAGGTGGATGGATTATCTTGGTAAAGGAGAAATGCACACTAATGTAAAACTTATATGCTTTTTGTGCATATGGAACATTTCTGGGATCTTTTATTTCAGCTCATGAAACAAGGGACCAACACTTTACATGTTGCCTTTCTATTCTAGTATTTACAGGAATAAACTGGCTCAAACTGGTGTGTGTGTCCAGTGTGTGTGTGTGTGTGTTCAGTGTATGTGTTTGTGTGTCTAAGGTGTATGTGTGTGTGTGTGTGTGTGTGTGTGTGTGTGTGTGTGTGTGTGTCCCAGGACGACCTGACATGATGACTCCTTGCTGTCCCCAGTCCACCTGGCCATGCTGCTGCTCCAGTTTCAACTGTTCTGCCTTACTATTATTCAACCATGCTGGTCATTTATGAACATTTGAACATCTTGGCCACGTTCTGTTATAATCTCCACCCGGCACAGCCAGAAGAGGACTGGCCACCCCACATATGCTCTCTCTAATTCTCTCTTTCTTTCTCTCTCTCGGAGGACCTGAGCCCTAGGACCGTGCCCCAGGACTACCTGACATGATGACTCCTTGCTGTCCCCAGTCCACCTGACTGTGCTGCTGCTCCAGTTTCAACTGTTCTGCCTTATTATTATTCAACCATGCTGGTCATTTATGAACATTTGAACATCTTGGTCATGTTCTGTTATAATCTCTACCCGGCACAGCCAGAAGAGGACTGGCCACCCCACATAGCCTGGTTCCTCTCTAGGTTTCTTCCTAGGTTTTGGCCTTTCTAGGGAGTTTTTCCTAGCCACCGTGCTTTTACACCTGCATTGTTTGCTGTTTGGGGTTTTAGGCTGGGTTTCTGTACAGCACTTTGAGATATCAGCTGATGTACGAAGGGCTATATAAATACATTTGATTTGATTTGATTTGATTAGTAACTGCCATCGAAATGTGCCGCACTGCTGAAGTCACTGACATGAGAATGAGAGCAATGGAAATCGAAACCCCACGCTCTGACATTGATACTGTTCACGCTGTTGCTAGGCAGACATTCAGACTAAACCAATCGAGGCAGGGCAATTCACCACGAACAGTGAACACAGAGAGCCCCGTAGCATGTAAATACACCTTTCACAGTGAGAGAATACTGGACCTTTCGAGATGAGATCAGCGTGCAAAATGGTGTCTTGTTCAGAGGTCAGAAGGTCATTATTCCCAAATCACTACGTCCAGAGATGCTTACACGCATACACTCCAGTCACGTTGGAGGTGACACATGCTACCGCCAGGCTCGTGAAACATTATACTGGCCAAACATGCAAGCAGAAATTAAAGACTTTGTCAGCAACTGTACCACATGCAACAAGTACGCTCATGAACAGCAAAAGGAAACCATGATGTCACACGAACTGCCCACAAGGGCCTGGCAAATCTTAAGCATGGACTTATTCAGCCACAGACAAAAGGACTATCTTCTCATCGTTGATCACTACTCTGACTTTTGGGAAATTGAACTGCTCCCTGACTTGTCTGCAGAGACGGTCATAAAGCGCTGCAAGGCGCAGTTTGCAAGGCAAGGTCAGCCTGACAAGGTAATCACGGACAATGGCCCACAATTCACTGCACAGTTCAAGCGTTTCGCCTCAGAATGGGAGTTTGACCACGTGACCTCCTCTCCAAGACACCCAAAAGCAAATGGCAAGGCAGAATCAGCTGTCAAGATTGCAAAAAACCTGTTAAGCAGGGCCTTGCGTGACAGCAACGACCCATGGAAAGCCATCTTACAGTTGAGGAACACACCCACCGAAAACATGGACAGCAGCCCAGCCTTCTGTCCAGACGTCTGAAGACTACCATCCCGTAGCTAACAAGCTACTGGAGCCCTGCGTCATGGTTGGCGTCACGGACAAACTGTGTCACAGAAAGCAGCTCGCTAAGTGCTTTTACGACCGGACTGCTCGAGACCTACCAGAGCTGGAGGTGGGTGAAACGATAAGGATGAAACCGCTGCCGGGAGACCACACAGGACTTTGGAGGCTGGGCACGTGCCTGCAGAGAGTTGCACCACGTTCTTACCTGGTGGATGTTGGTGGCTCCCTCTATCGTCGCAATCGGGTGGATCTGCGCGTAGCAGAGCGGACACGCCATACACTCACCTAGATGAGCTGGATCACAGTCCAGGCCTAAGGGTAAGGGGCGCAGAATTGAGACATGGGCCAACTGAAGGTGAGGCTTCTACCCCACCAAGCTCTCCAGCTCGTGCCCCTTATCCTACCCCTGTCAGAGCCAATACTTACTCACGGGTGGGTCGGCTGTGCAAGCCACCGGACAGGCTTACTCTGTAAGCAAGGGACAGTTAACTTGCCCTCGGTTAATTAAAATATATATTTTTTCTTAAATAATAAAACTAAATTAAAAAAGGAAGATGACAACTGAAGTAAAAAAGAACATGTAATGCTTTTTCTATTGTTATGACCTGACTGTTAAAAACTTAAATGTTATGCCTTTATGTTTGCACTTTCTATTGAAAAGGATGATGTTACGGAGTCTAGTTGATAGGTAATCGACTAGCCGGACTGTTCCCCGGACTCCAGTTGTACGGATTTGTACAATGCGCTAACAAGGCTATTGAACCTGACATTGGTGTCTGTCTTTATTCATTTATCCAACATATCATACCGAAACAGTCGGTACAGCTCGGTAATCTAGCCAGCTACTCTACCAGCAGCATCCTAGTTATCCTAGCTAGTCGGTACAGCTCGGTAAGCTAGCTAGCTACTCTACCAGCAGCATCCTAGTTATCCTAGCCAGTCGGTACAGCTCGGTAAGTTAGCTAGCTACTCTACCGATGGAGCTCCCCGGTTGTTTGTTCCACCTGTTAAATCCCGTTGAGGATTCTCCCTCTCTCGTTGACGGATGCTGGCTACCTCTGTCCGGTTCTCCTCTCTTCACTAGATGGACTGTAGTGTTTAAACCCTCTGTGTCCAAGGACCGAACTTTTGAATATTATTTTCAGGGCGCCTCAATAGCAGGTATTGAACCCCGGGTAAATAATCACTAGTCAGAACCTCAACCTCAGTATACATTCATTATAAAAATCATCTTAATATCTGATATTGTGAGTAAACAACCTCGAGAGTGCGTCTTCCAGCCCTCTAATAAATTACATAATTCAACCCTCCCGGTTAGTAAATTTACCTCAACATGCCCCCGGAGAAGGCAGACTGACTACAACGCTCGCGTCGCCAAATTAATTTCGTTATTAAAAATGACACACTGCTCGCACCATTAACTAACGTCTGGAAGTCAGTTCTATTTGTGACGCAGTTCGCGCTGCATCTCCTCATTGGTTTATAGAAGCAGGTACCCACGTGTCATCTCATTTAGCAAAAAAACATAACTTAACATAAACATAACTTCTTTAAACAATAAAAGCTCATTTACCAACATTTCTGAATATGAATATATAGCTTTTTGGAATGAAACTCTTATGTTTCCCCATCAGAGCTCAGAGTAGATGAGAGATGTAATGTTTGTCTCTGTTGTGTTGAAGCCCAATCAAGCAGGAGAGACCAGCCTCCCCTGTTCCCAGCTGTGTGTCCATGAAGAGTGACTGGTCTATGAGTCTACCTGAAGAGTTTAGAGAGGGAGACTTTTCTACTGACCAAAGGTAAGAAGAACTCATGGGTCCTGGTCAGTGAGTTAAACAACACTGTCTCTAGTCATTTCTTTCTCCCATTTTCCCATTTCTATTTTAGTTGTTTTCATAATTCATAGGCTCATCCTTTTGTCCATTTTCATAGTCCTAAAACAATATTAAACACAACATTCCCTCCCTGTGTGTGTGTGTGTGTGTGTGTGTGTGTGTGTGTGTGTGTGTGTGTGTGTGTGTGTGTGTGTGTGTGTGTACTCCCTGGATGAGGAGATGTAATCTCATGTTTTGTCTCATTATTACCTCAACTACCTGGTACCCTGCATATTGACTCAGTATTGGTACTCCTTATAGTCTCATTATTACTTCAACTACCTGGTACCCTGCACATTGACTCAGTACTGGTTCTCCTTATAGTCTCATTATTACCTCAACTACCTGGTACCCTGCACATTGACTCAGTACTGGTACTCCTTATAGTCTCATTATTACCTCAACTACCTGGTACCCTGCACATTGACTCAGTACTGGTACTCCTTATAGTCTCATTATTACCTCAACTACCTGGTACCCTGCACATTGACTCAGTACTGGTACTCCTTATAGTCTCATTATTACCTCAACTACCTGGTACCCTGCACATTGACTCAGTACTGGTACTCCTTATAGTCTCATTATTACCTCAACTACCTGGTACCCTGCACATTGACTCAGTACTGGTACTCCTTATAGTCTCATTATTACCTCAACTACCTGGTACCCTGCACATTGACTCAGTACTGGTTCTCCTTATAGTCTCATTATTACCTCAACTACCTGGTACCCTGCACATTGACTCAGTACTGGTACTCCTTATAGTCTCATTATTACCTCAACTACCTGGTACCCTGCACATTGACTCAGTACTGGTTCTCCTTATAGTCTCATTATTACCTCAACTACCTGGTACCCTGCACATCGACTCAGTACTGGTACTCCTCATAGTCTCATTATTACCTCAACTACCTGGTACCCTGCACATTGACTCAGTACTGGTACTCCTTATAGTCTCATTATTACCTCAACTACCTGGTACACTGCACATTGACTCAGTACTGGTACTCCTCATAGTCTCATTATTACCTCAACTACCTGGTACCCTGCACATTGACTCAGTACTGGTACTCCTCATAGTCTCATTATTACCTCAACTACCTGGTACCCTGCACATTGACTCAGTACTGGTACTCCTTATAGTCTCATTATTACCTCAACTACCTGGTACCCTGCACATTGACTCAGTACTGGTACTCCTTATAGTCTCATTATTACCTCAACTACCTGGTACCCTGCACATTGACTCAGTACTGGTACTTCTTATAGTCTCATTATTACCTCAACTACCTGGTACCCTGCACATTGACTCAGTACTGGTTCTCCTTATAGTCTCATTATTACCTCAACTACCTGGTACCCTGCACATTGACTCAGTACTGGTACTCCTTATAGTCTCATTATTACCTCAACTACCTGGTACCCTGCACATTGACTCAGTACTGGTTCTCCTTATAGTCTCATTATTACCTCAACTACCTGGTACCCTGCACATTGACTCAGTACTGGTACTCCTTATAGTCTCATTATTACCTCAACTACCTGGTACCCTGCACATTGACTCAGTACTGGTTCTCCTTATAGTCTCATTATTACCTCAACTACCTGGTACCCTGCACATTGACTCAGTACTGGTTCTCCTTATAGTCTCATTATTACCTCAACTACCTGGTACCCTGCACATTGACTCAGTACTGGTACTCCTTATAGTCTCATTATTACCTCAACTACCTGGTACCCTGCACATTGACTCAGTACTGGTTCTCCTTATAGTCTCATTATTACCTCAACTACCTGGTACCCTGCACATTGACTCAGTACTGGTACTCCTTATAGTCTCATTATTACCTCAACTACCTGGTACCCTGCACATTGACTCAGTACTGGTTCTCCTTATAGTCTCATTATTACCTCAACTACCTGGTACCCTGCACATTGACTCAGTACTGGTTCTCCTTATAGTCTCATTATTACCTCAACTACCTGGTACCCTGCACATTGACTCAGTACTGGTACTCCTTATAGTCTCATTATTACCTCAACTACCTGGTACCCTGCACATTGACTCAGTACTGGTTCTCCTTATAGTCTCATTATTACCTCAACTACCTGGTACCCTGCACATTGACTCAGTACTGGTTCTCCTTATAGTCTCATTATTACCTCAACTACCTGGTACCCTGCACATTGACTCAGTACTGGTACTCCTCATAGTCTCATTATTACCTCAACTACCTGGTACCCTGCACATTGACTCAGTACTGGTACTCCTTATAGCCTCATTATTACCTCAACTACCTGGTACCCTGCACATTGACTCAGTACTGGTACTCCTCATAGTCTCATTATTACCTCAACTACCTGGTACCCTGCACATTGACTCAGTACTGGTACTCCTTATAGTCTCATTATTACCTCAACTACCTGGTACCCTGCACATTGACTCAGTACTGGTACTCCTTATAGCCTCATTATTACCTCAACTACCTGGTACCCTGCACATTGACTCAGTACTGGTACTCCTCATAGTCTCATTATTACCTCAACTACCTGGTACCCTGCATATTGACTCAGTACTGGTAATCCTTATAGCCTCATTATTACCTCAACTACCTGGTACCCTGCACATTGACTCAGTACTGGTACTCCTCATAGTCTCATTATTACCTCAACTACCTGGTACCCTGCACATTGACTCAGTACTGGTACTCCTTATAGTCTCATTATTACCTCAACTACCTGGTACCCTGCACATTGACTCAGTTCTGGTACTCCTTATAGTCTCATTATTACCTCAACTACCTGGTACCCTGCACATTGACTCAGTACTGGTATTCCTTATAGTCTCATTATTACCTCAACTACCTGGTACCCTGCACATTGACTCAGTACTGGTTCTCCTTATAGTCTCATTATTACCTCAACTACCTGGTACCCTGCACATTGACTCAGTACTGGTACTCCTTATAGTCTCATTATTACCTCAACTACCTGGTACCCTGCACATTGACTCAGTACTGGTACTCCTTATAGTCTCATTATTACCTCAACTACCTGGTACCCTGCACATTGACTCAGTACTGGTTCTCCTTATAGTCTCATTATTACCTCAACTACCTGGTACCCTGCACATTGACTCAGTACTGGTACTCCTTATAGTCTCATTATTACCTCAACTACCTGGTACCCTGCACATTGACTCAGTACTGGTACTCCTTATAGTCTCATTATTACCTCAACTACCTGGTACCCTGCACATTGACTCAGTACTGGTTCTCCTTATAGTCTCATTATTTGTATTTTGTGTTACTATTTCCAAGGTACAAGGACAATGTATCACGTCTGGTGGACAGGTCAGAGTTCATATCCTCAGTCAGACCAGTAGAAACTGGATCAGCAGCACTACAAGGTATCACGTCTGGTGAACAGGTCAGAGTTCATATCCTCAGGCAGACCAGTACAAACTGGATCAGCAGCACTACAAGGTATCACGTCTGGTGAACAGGTCAGAGTTCATATCCTCAGGAAAACCAGTACAAACTGGATCAGCAGCACAACAAGGTATCAAGTCTGGTGGAGCCTGTGTCAGTACTGATAGGATGGAAAGAAAGGGAGCGCTGCTCTCAGATCAGCTTTCTCCATTCAAATATGTTCTTAACGTTAGAATTATTTCACAATACTGACCACGGATCAGTGTCTATTATCCCCTATGGCTACAAATATTGAGGCGGTTATTCTAATGCTTACCCCCAAGAAATGCACTAAATCACAGATTTGGCACATCATTGTGTTCATATTAGGATACACATCATGAAATATATTGAGACAAAATACAGACAGAGCCTACAAGTAGCAAAATAGAACTCAATATATTGAACAATATGATTGAATAGACCTAAAAAAGCATCTAATGACTCACAGCTGTTCTAGTGGTCTGAGGCAGGTGGTAGATTTCTCAGCTGTTCTAGTGGTCTGAGGCAGGTCTTAGATTACTCAGCTGTTCTAGAGGTCTGAGGCAGGTGATAGATTACTCAGCTGTTCTAGAGGTCTGAGGAAGGTGATAGATTACTCAGCTGTTCTAGGGGTCTGAGGCAGGTGTTAGATTACTCAGCTGTTCTAGAGGTCTGAGGCAGGTGATAGATTACTCAGCTGTTCTAGAGGTCTGAGGAAGGTGATAGATTACTCAGCTGTTCTAGGGGTCTGAGGCAGGTGTTAGATTACTCAGCTGTTCTAGAGGTCTGAGGCAGGTGATAGATTACTCAGCTGTTCTAGAGGTCTGAGGAAGGTGATAGATTACTCAGCTGTTCTAGGGGTCTGAGGCAGGTGTTAGATTACTCAGCTGTTCTAGTGGTCTGAGACAGGTGTTAGATTACTCAGCTGTTCTAGTGGTCTGAGACAGGTGTTAGATTACTCAGCTGTTCTAGTGGTCTGAGACAGGTGTTAGATTACTCAGCTGTTCTAGTGGTCTGAGGCAGGAGGTGTTAGATTACTCGGCTGTTCTAGTGGTCTAAGGCAGGTGTTAGATCACTCAGCTGTTCTAGAGGTCTGAGGAAGGTATTAGATTACTCAGCTGTTCTAGTGGTCTGAGGAAGGTGATAGATTAGCGTTTTCAACGTTAATAACAATGGTTTTTTGAAACAGCTCAGAGATTTAACGATGCTCTTGATTCTAATGATGAATTCCTTTTGGGAAACTGGACCCTGGATAAAAACATCTGCTAAATGAATAAAATGTGTAAATGTTTTACATACAGATCTCATGTTACTGCATTGAAATATTATATTTAAATATTTATATATTCATCTTCAAAGTGTATCATTTATACAGTTCCTTATTAAACATGTATTTATTTGTTACATTTGACCGTGTAAAACCAGCAGATATATATTATTACTGTATAAAACCTACCAGTACTACTGATTCCTCTGAGAGTGAGGCAGATATATATTATTACTGTATAAAACCTAGCAGTACTACTGATTTCACTGAGAGTGAGGCAGATATATATTATTACTGTATAAAACCTAGCAGTACTACTGATTCCTCTGAGAGTGAGGCAGATATATATTATTACTGTATAAAACCTAGCAGTACTACTGATTTCACTGAGAGTGAGGCAGATATATATTATTACTGTATAAAACCTAGCAGTACTACTGATTTCTCTGAGAGTGAGGCAGATATATATTATTACTGTGTAAAACCTAGCAGTACTACTGATTTCACTGAGAGTGAGGCAGATATATATTATTACTGTGTAAAACCTAGCAGTACTACTGATTTCTCTGAGAGTGGGACAGATATATATTATTACTGTGTAAAACCTAGCAGTACTACTGATTTCTCTGAGAGTGAGGCAGATATATATTATTACTGTATAAAACCTAGCAGTACTACTGATTTCTCTGAGAGTGTATAAAACCTAGCAGTACTACTGATTTCTCTGAAAACCTAGCAGTACTACTGAGTGAGGCAGATATATATTATTACTGTATAAAACCTAGCAGTACTACTGATTACTCTGAGAGTGAGGCAGATATATATTATTACTGTGTAAAACCTAGCAGTACTACTGATTTCTCTGAGAGTGAGGCAGATATATATTATTACTGTATAAAACCTAGCAGTACTACTGATTTCACTGAGAGTGGGGCAGATATATATTATTACTGTGTAAAACCTAGCAGTACTACTGATTTCTCTGAGAGTGAGGCAGATATATATTATTACTGTGTAAAACCTAGCAGTACTACTGATTTCTCTGAGAGTGAGACTGTCACGTTCTGACCTTTATTTCCTTTGTTTTGTCATTATTTAGTATGGTCAGGGCGTGAGTTGGGTGGGCAGTCTATGTTTTGTTTTTCTATGTTTTGAGGTATTTCTATGTTTCGGCCTAGTATGGTTCTCAATCAGAGGCAGGTGTCATTAGTTGTCTCTGATTGAGAATCATACTTAGGTAGCCTGGGATTCACTGTGTGTTTGTGGGTGATTGTTCCTGTGTCTGTGTTTTGCACCAGATAGGGCTGTTTTTGGTTTTCCACGTTTATTGTTTTGTAGTGTTCATGTTTATCTGTTTTTATTAAACATGAGTCAATATAACCACGCTGCGTTTTGGTCCTCCTCTACTTCACCACAGGAAAACCGTGACAGAGACAGATATATATTATTACTGTGTAAAACCTGGCAGTACTACTGATTTCTCTGAGAGTGAGGCAGATATATATTATTACTGTATAAAACCTAGCAGTACTACTGATTTCTCTGAGAGTGAGGCAGATATATATTATTACTGTGTAATACCTAGCAGTACTGCTGATTTCTCTGAGAATGATATATATATATATATATTATTACTGTTGAGACACCGAAGTTTACTGTTCAATTTAGCAGGTATTGAACCCCGGGTAAATAATCACTAGTCCTCAACCTCAGTATACATTCATAAAAAAAAATAATCTTAATATCTGATATTGTGAGTAAACAACCTCGAGAGTGCGTCTTCCAGCCCTAAATTACATCATTCAACCCTCCCGGTTAGTAAATTTACCTGAACATGCCCCCGGAGAAGGCAGAGTAACGACACCAGCCTTTTAGCGGGGCTGACAGACTGACTACAACACTGCTTGTGCGCGCCAACGAGCGTCTGGAAGTCAGTTCAATTTGTGACGCAGTTCGCGCTGCATCTCCTCATTGGTTTGTAGAAGCAGGTATCCACGTGCCATCTCCTCATTGGTTTATAGAAGCAGGTCCCCACGTGCCATCTCCTCATCTCCTCATTGGTTTATAGAAGCAGGTACCCACGTGCCATCTCCTCATTGGTTTATAGAAGCAGGTCCCCACGTGCCATCTCCTCATTGGTTTATAGAAGCAGGTCCCCACGTGCCATCTCCTCATTGGTTTATAGAAGCAGGTATCCACGTGCCATCTCTTCATTGGTTTATAGAAGCAGGTCCCCACGTGCCATCTCCTCATTGGTTTATAGAAGCAGGTACCCACGTGCCATCTCCTCATTGGTTTATAGAAGCAGGTCCCCACGTGCCATCTCCTCATTGGTTTATAGAAGCAGGTACCCACGTGCCACCTCCTCATTGGTTTATAGAAGCAGGTCCCCACGTGCCATCTCCTCATTGGTTTATAGAAGCAGGTACCTATGTGCCATCTCCTCATGTAGCAAAAAAACATAACTTAACTTCTTTAAACAATAAAAGCTAATTTACGAACATTTCTAAAAATGGATATATAGCTTTTTTTTCTTTTCTTATGTTTCCCCATCTGAGCTCAGAGTAGATGAGAGATGTAATGCTTGTCTCTGTTGTGGTGAAGTCCAATCAAGCAGGAGAGACCAGCATCCCCTGTTCCCAGCTGTGTGTCCATGAAGAGTGACCGGTCTATGGTTCAACCTATACGGTTTAGAAAGGGAGACTTTTCTACTGAACAAAGGTAAGAAGAACTCATGGGTCCTGGTCAGTGAGTTAAACAACACTGTCTCTAGTCATTTCTCCTCTCACATTTTCCCATTTCTTTTTGTTGTTTTCATAATCCATAGGCTAATCATTTTGTCCATTTTTCATAGTCCTAAAACAATATTAAACAAACACAACATTCCATCCCTGTGTGCGTGTGTGTGTGTGTGTGTGTGCGTGTATTTGTGTGTGTGTGTGTGTACGTGTACTCCCTGGATGAGGAGATGTAATCTCATGTTTTGTCCACAGAAACCAACAGGAGAGATCAGAGTCAGAGATTCTCAGTGGTCAGTCTTCCCAGAGTCATCAAACAGACCTGGACTCCATATTCAGTGTATGTGGTCCTGTTATGTACATTTGTTTTTGTTTACCTCAAGTAAAGTTGATCTGTCAATCATTCATTAATGTGTTAATGAGAAAGCATTTATTCTCTTGCTTAACATATTTACTTTATTTATTTCAGATGCTTGAAGAGAAAATTATGACATTTGTGAAGAACGAGATGAAGATGTTCAAGAGGATTCTTAGTCCAGAACTCCCACAAGGCTTTGAGAGTCAGAAGCAGGATAAGGAAGTGGTGGATGCTGAAGATGAGCAGCAGGAGAGCAGTGCCAGAGAGGGGGCTCTGAAGATCACACTGCACATCCTGAGGAAAATGAACCAGAAGGAGCTTGCTGACACACTGGAGAAGAGTAAGATCTGTCTGCCTCATGTTGAATGATGTTTTATAACATTTAAAAGCTGTAGCTAAAGTACAGCTAAAGTAGCTGTGTAACTCAATGATATTGTAGCAGCCTTAACACAACACCTAGTGACCTCATCAAGTAGCAGCAGGGATGTGTTGTGGTGATTCATTTAGAGAGAGAACATTAATAATACCATCAATAATACCAATAATAATATAATCAGTCACACCAGTCTGTAATGCATTATGAAAACATTTACAGATTTATACAGTCAGTTAAAATAATACATTGTTATAATGTGCAACTTTATAACAGTCCTACAATACTGTAGGTATTAAAAGAGATGTAATATTAATATCATCTGTGTTATTTCTAGATTCAGATGAGCTTGCTGTGATTTGCCAACGTGAACTCAAATCTAATCTAAAGAAGAAGTTTCAATGTGTATTTGAGGGGATCGCTAAACAAGGAAACCCAACACTTCTCAATAAGATCTACACAGAGCTCTACATCACAGAGGGTGGAACAGGAGAGGTCAATAATGAACATGAGCTGAGACAGATTGAGACAACAACCAGGAAACAAGCAAGACCAGAGACTGCAATCAAATGTAACAACATCTTCAAACCCTTAACTGGACAAGACAAACCTATCAGAACTGTGCTAACAAAGGGAGTCGCTGGCATTGGAAAAACAGTCTCTGTGCAGAAGTTCATTCTGGACTGGGCTGAAGGGAAAGCAAATCAGGATGTCCAATTTGTATTTTCATTCCCTTTCCGGGAGCTGAATTCGATGAAAGAGGACAAACACACTTTGATTGAACTTCTTAATCACTTCTCAATGGAAACCAAACAATCAGGAATCTCTATCTACAACAAGTACAAAGTTCTGTTCATCTTTGATGGTCTGGATGAGTACCGACTGCCCCTAGACTTCCAGAAGAACAAGATCTGTTGGGACGTCACAGAGTCAACCTCAGTGGATGTTCTGCTGACAAACCTCATCAAGGGAAATCTGCTTCCCTCTGCTCTCCTCTGGATAACTACCCGACCTGCAGCAGCCAATAAGATCCCTTCAGGGTGTGTTGACCAGGTGACAGAGATACGAGGGTTCAATGACCCACAGAAGGAGGAGTACTTCAGGAAAAGATTCAGTGATGAGGACCTGGCCAACAGAATCATCTCACACATAAAGACATCAAGGAGCCTCCACATCATGTGCCACATTCCAGTCTTCTGTTGGATTTCTGCAACAGTCCTTGAACACATGTTGAGTACAGACAAGAGAGAAGAGATGCCCAAGACTCTGACTGAGATGTACACACACCTTGTGGTGTTTCATACCAAACAGAAAAATGAAAAGTATATTGGGAAAGAAGAGACAGGTCCACACTGGAATAAAGAGAGCATTCTGTCACTGGGAAAACTGGCTTTTCAGCAGCTTGTGAAAGGCAATCTGATTTTCTATGAAGAAGACCTGAAGGAGGCTGGAATTGATGTCAATGAAGCCTCAGTGTACTCAGGATTGTGCACACAGCTCTTTAAAGAGGAATGTGGGCTGTACCAGGACAAGGTGTACTGCTTTGTTCATCTGAGTATTCAGGAGTTTCTGGCTGCTGTATATGTGTTCCTCTCATTCATCAACAACAATGAGAATCTAATGGACAAACCGCAAACAAAGTCCAATATATTTTCGTCAATGTTCAGAGACAAGACTGAAGTTACTGTCTACAAGAGTGCTGTGGATAAAGCCTTACAAAGTGAGACAGGAAACCTGGACCTGTTCCTCCGCTTCCTTCTGGGCCTCTCACTGGAGTCCAATCAGAAGCACTTACGAGGTCTACTGACAAAGTCAAGAAGCAGCTCACAGAGCCATGGAGAAACAGTCAAGTACATCAAGGAGAAGATCAGGAAGAATCCCTCTCCAGAGAGGAGCATCAATCTGTTCCACTGTCTGAATGAACTGAATGACCATTCTCTAGTGGAGGAGATCCAAAGCTACCTGAGATCAGGAAGTCTCTCAAAACCCAAACTGTCACCTGCACAGTGGTCAGCTCTGGTCTTTGTGTTGCTGACTTCAGAAAAGGAGCTGGATGTGTTTGACCTGAAGAAATACTCCAGATCAGAGGAAGGTCTTCTGAGGCTGCTGCCAGTTGTCAAAGCCTCCAGAGCTGTTCTGTGAGTAAATAAAATTACAAATAAGAACTAAAATTCAGGAAGAAATATTCATTTTAGAGAAAAATATGTATTATAATATGCAATATTAATTTTATAGAAAAATATATATTGAAAAACAAACTGAATAAATGCATTGATTTTCACATTATTATAACATTATCAACATACAATTCTAGGGAACGGAAGATGAATATATATGTTGTTTGAGAGAATAAACCAAATGCATCTGCCATTGTCCTTCTACACTACTTGTTAAATGAACAGTGTGTTTGTGAAGTCATGATGATCTCTTTGTCAGGCTGTCAGGCTGTGGAGTCACAGAGAAAGGCTGTGCTTCTCTGGTCTCAGCTCTGAGGTCAAACCCCTCACACCTGAGAGAGCTGGACCTGAGTAACAATGACCTGAAGGATTCAGGAGTGAAGCTGCTCTCTGCTGGACTGGGGAATCCCCACTGTAAACTGGAGACTCTGAGGTCAGTATTCCTGTAGTTGGTCAACAAGTGATAACTGTTCACCAGATCCACATGTGTTTACCAGACACACATAGTCCACACCATATGTGTTTGGACAGTGAAGCTTACAGATTTAAATATGGTGCTATTCTCCAGCATTTTGGATTTGAGATAGAATGTTTCATATTAGGAGACAGTACAGAATGTGACCTTTTATTTGAGAGTATTCATATATGTTTTATAATTTAGAAATTAAATAATTGTATGTATGTACAGTGGCTTGCAAAGTTTTCACCCCCATTGGCATTGTTCCTGTTTTGTTGCCTTACCTTGCCTTGGAATTAAAATAGATCTTTGGGGGTTTGTATCATTTGATGTACACAACATGCCTATCACTTTGAAGATACAAATAATTTGTTGTTGTGAAACAACCAAGTACTAAGAAAAGAAAACTTGAGTGTGCATAACTATTCACCCCCCCAAAGTCAATACTTTGTAGATCCACCTGTTGCATAACTATTCACCCCCCAAAGTCAGTACTTTGTAGATCCACCTTTTGCAGCAATTACAGCTGCAAGTCTCTTAGGATATGTCTCTATAAGGTTGGCACATTTAGCCACTGGGATGTTTGACCATTTTTCAAGGCAAAACTGCTCCAGCTCCTTCAAGTTGGATGGTCTCCGCTGGTGTACCGCAATCTGTAAGTCATTCCACAGATTCTCAATTGGATTGAGATGGCCTTTAGGCCTGTATGTGTACTCTCATGCCCGGAGAGAGAGGCTGTTCCTTGATAGGGAGTGAGGCCCTTTAGGGATTTATGTGTGCTCTCATTCCCAGAGAGAGAGGCCTGTTCCTGGATAGGGAGTTAGGCCTTTAAGGCCTGGAGGTCCATAGTTCCACTGTCCTTAAGGGGGGCAGAGCAGTCAGCCTCTGTGGAGGTTAGCTGCTCTGTCCCCCTTTTTTTGGCCCATTTCCCCAATCACCAGGCCCAGAGTTGGACATAGTGCAATTTATTTGATTGATTTTACCATCCATTTTGGGTTACCAGTTGCACATTAAACATGCGATGTCTGGACTTAGCTGTTTTCCTGAACATTTTTTGAAACCTTCCATAAAGCACTCAGGACGGCCCCCATTGATAGAGGGCCGTAGTAGGGTGTTCACATAGTGGGCATGAATATTAGGAGTCCCGGTAAATGTATTCAGAACCATATTTTTACTTTTCGGTTACCAGGTGCCTATTTTCAATCACCAGTTGCACAGAGGTAATCCGCATCCACATAAATATGTTATACCTTCCATAAATCACTCAGGGTGGCCCCCATTGATAAAGGTCCATAGTAGGGTGCTCCCATAGCGGGCATGGATATCTGGAACACCGGTAAGTGCATTTAGAACCGTGTTTCATTCATTTAAAAAAATTATTAAAAATACTTCACGACGGGCTAGAGGTCCCAAATTTCGGCTCAAATTTGGGCTTGTGATGGGCAACAATGACACCATGTAAAAAACAGTTTGCATCCACAGGCACCTATGCGCCCTGTAACATGCACTTTTTTCCCAAAACTTAAAACACGATTTCCTATTAAAATGTTGTATACAAAAACGGTTTTAATTCAATGGAAATGCTTGTCTATGTGTGCCCTTTCGTGCAAAAAAAACCCCATCCAGATTGGAGGTGTACTTTTTGGATTTATTCACGTTTTGGTGTACCTGAATTTGACCCCCAATGGCGGGGCACCCAGAAGCCCTGTGAGGCTTATGTCGATAATTTGGCCTGCCCGTTAATGACACACTCAGTGGCGGGTGGACCAGACAGGTACCGGCGCGAAATCAGAAACCTGGTTTTTGACAACAAGACTTCCATGTCCTAGAGAGACGGGGGTGGTGCCAAACTGCTCAGCCCGGATAGAAAATGAGTAATGGACACTTTTGAGGGATGTGAGCCCCTCGGGAACCATGGTGCTTTGGACCTTTTCTTCTGGCGACCGATTTAGTGGTTTGACCAGCCCCTTTGGCGCCCGATTTGTCCTAACCTTTTATCCACATTTCCCAGCTTGGTGGTGGGAGGATATTGAGCTCTGTCCTGGGCAGGTGCTCTATCCCAGCTATTACCTTGTGGGTTTGGTTCATCAATGACCATGGTTCTGGTCCAATTAAGGTGCCCATCCCTTCGGCTACCAATTGGTGGTTGTTTAGCCCCGGTGAGGGCTAGCTCTCCAGTCCCACTCTTGGTTCACGGTGCGTCTCCATGGTTCTCCTCTGTTGTCCAGTCAGTTTAATTTCCTCTGACCGATTTGCATTTGTTTTCCACCTGTGGGGGGCCGGCCTTTGGCTGGTGTTCTGACGGATGTTTCCTCCTGCCCCACGTGGATTTGTGGATTTGCCTCTATCGGGGGAGCTCCTTTCGGAAACGGTTGACCCCTTATTTCGATACGCTCCAGCCGCGCACCGTTCATGCGAGATCCAGCCGAACTGTCTGACCAAGTGGCCCTACATTGATGTTCCGGTGCGGGGAGTGGCACACTCAGGCTGCGAAGCATGTGGTGATGGTCATCCCGTAACGCATCGGCGCCAGAAACACGTATTCTCAAACCCTGTCTTTAAAGTGGACCTACCCGTTTGACCCAAGTGGTCTGGCCGAGGTTGTGGTTTCTTTTGCCCGGTTGATGGCGTTCCGAATGGACGCTCCAGCTAGACAAGAGACCTCTTGAGCGGCGCCCAGGCACCTGTGGCTTCGGCCATGGGCAGTTCAGGGCCTCCCGCTGGGCGCACGGTGGATTGCACCAGGGCCTCCTCCCCTGACGGGACCGGTCCCTGGTTGTTCTTTGCTTAGTGCGCCCAGGTACAACATCTAAGTTGTGAGTGGCTACCTGGTTGATCCTGCCAGTAGCACTTGTCTCAAAGATTAAGCCATGCAATTCTAAGTACACACGACTGGTACAGTGAAACTGCGAATGGTTCATTAAATCAGTTACGGTTCCTTTGATCGCACCAACGTTACTTGGATAACTGTGGCAATTTTAGAGCTAATACATGCCAACGAGCGCTGACCTCCGGGGATGCGTGCATTTATCAGACCCAAAACCCATGCGGGCCAATCTCGGTTGCTTTGGTGAATCTAAATAACTTCGAGCCGGTCGCGCGCCCTTTGTGGCTGTGACGTCTCATTCGAATGTCTGCCCTATCAACTTTCAATGGTACTTTCTGTGCCTACCATGGTCACCACGGGTAACGGGGAATCAGGGTTCGATTCCGGAGAGGGAGCCTGAGAAACGGCTACCACATCCAAGGAAGGAAGCAGGCGCGCAAATTACCCACTCCCGACTCGGGGAGGTAGTGACGAAAAATAACAATACAGGACTCTTTCGAGGCCCTGTAATTGGAATGAGTACACTTTAAATCCTTTAACGAGGATCCATTGGAGGGCAAGTCTGGTGCCCGTGCATTTGCAATATGTTTCCATGGGCATTTACCATAAGAAATTTGACATGCTCAAAAATCCTGCATAAATGCAAAATTGACTGGCCTGATGAACACAGGATGGCCTGGCAGTGATAGTTGCTCCTTTCCATCGCTCGTTGTGTTGACTTCATCATGTCCATTTTGTGATGTTTTTTCACTGTTGAATCATATTGCAAGTGCACGTGCATTTGCAATATGGCTCAATGGGCATTTACCATCACGAATTTGTCATGCTATAAAAATCCTGGAGGAATGTGAAATTGACTGACCCGATGAACTCGGGATGGCTGGGCAGTGATTCTGGTTCATCTCAATTGCTCGTTAGGGTTGATTTCAGAATGTCACTTTGGTGATGGTACCTCACCTTTTAAACATATTGCAAATGGACAAGAGTCACCAGCAAGTCACCATCCATCAGTCAATTAGATATCATTCTGACACCAAACTGATACAAACTGACACCAAACCCACTTTTTCCAACTCGTTTAGTAGCCAACTATCACATACTTCAGAGCTGGCCCAAAATTCACAACGCCTTCGGTTCAAACCATAAAAAAAATCATAAAACACGTAGTTACGTTCTAGCTGCGGGTCCATTTCTTATGTTACGTGTAGGCCTAGCTGAGGCGACCCCGAATCCCAAGTTTCGGCTCAATAGGTCATTTGGTGTCCGAGCAAAACCCTAATTGGTGCTGAAAATCCACTTTTTTCCATGACTTGCTACGGGGTCCTTGAATGAGCTATCGGACAGAAACGTTGAGGTCTGTCTATACGGGCCGAGACGGTCGCAATGCACCTAGTCTTGCGACTCTGGGACATTTCTAAATGTCGCCATTTTTGTGATGCAAAAATGAATTGAAGTCATTGCAAATGTACGAGGCTGTTTCTCCGTCCGAGAACCTGCTAGAGCCACCTAACTCACCACGCACTATCGACCTGAGGTCTAGAACAGGTTTCTAAAGTTTCGGAACACTAGGTCTGACGGTTCTTTTTTTAGCTCGAACAAAGCTAACTATTGCAGGCACTGTCTGTCTCTTCGCACCCCAATACGTCCCTCCTTCCAAGCTGTGTGTGTGTGTGATTTAGTTTTCCTTTGAAATTTGATGGGGAAAATGACTGATTTACAGTTCATGGGGGTTGCCGGCACCTAGCAGCTGACTTAGAACTGGTGCGGACCAGGGGAATCCGACTGTTTAATTAAAACAAAGCATCGCGAAGGCCTAAGGTCGGTGATGATGGGATGTGATTTCTACCCAGTGTTCGACTTCAGCCCCAGACTCTAGGGGTTACTACGAACTCTGTATGAGGAACGGTCGAAGAGAGGGCGCTACCCAAGTCGAAGTACATCCCTTTGGGTTGGAATTAGACTAGAGTAAGAGAACAAAAGTTAAGAGGTGGAACCGCATATCGCTAATTGGGGCGGGGGAGGAAAGTGGAGAAAAGTCGAAGAAGGCTTTAGATGAATGGCTCTCCCAACTCCTACCCTGTGTGACACCCGTAAAAAGGTGACCCCAATAGCAGAATAGATGGATGGAAGAAGGCCAACAGAGTCTGAATGAGCCTTCCCAACCATGCATTGAAATAGCGTGCAAAAGTTGTGAGTCTCCCTCCAGGAGGAATCGCTCCTGGCGCCCCTACTTGTGCGACACCTGACAGGGGTGGTTGAATGGTTATGTGCTGTGCTGGGACCTAACTACGGGGGTTGAGTGGGATTCGGCCTACCTAGAGTGAACAATACATAGAGATGGGCGTCAGTGGTGTGCTACCAGGTCTCAGGTTCGCCTGAGTACGGGACTCTACACGTCATGGTGGGAGCTCTCTCCACGCTTCTCGGAGCATGAAGTGCAATGGTGGATGAATAACATTAGCACTACCAGGCCTCAGGCTTGCCTGAGAGCGGGACCTCTCACATTATATGTGTGTTTGTCCCTCCTACGTTCAGAGATTCATGGTAGAGACAACCCATAGGCCCTGCGGCGATAGGGCATTGCAAGGAGGCTCATGTCTTAGGTGTGAAAGGCATGGGGGGCAGGGGCAGTGAAGAGTCACAGTAGTACTTCTCTACTCAGAGGAGGCGTGGCACTAGATCTGCAACTGACACCTCCACGACCAGGGATTTGCCGCAGATCCGCCTATAGGCAGCCTGGGATCCTACTGGGTAATGTCACTAGAAGAAATTCGATGAGGCGAGCCCACCGGAGCATTCGCACTCAAATCACCTTCGGGTTGACTGTGGCCACCTCACGCAAGTGAGGAATATCGATAACGCAAGGGTAAAGAGTGGGACTCCTATGGCTTGTGTAGGAGGGCTGGCAGGGTAAGGAAATGATGAGAGACCAGGCCTTCTCTGCTCCGCCAAGTCCACTCTTGGTTGATGGCTGTGATGTTTTTACAGACGGGTGAAGTGGGGGATTTCTCTCCTATGAGTGCTGCGCAGGCACCTGATGTCGACTGGGTGGAAAAGCCCTCCGTAAAGTCCTTGGGGAGGTAGCCCTGAGGCTACTGATGTGCAGTATATAACGCAGAATGTCAGTCATAACGAATTTGTCAGCGTGACTCGACCGGGCTTCCAGTTGAGGATGTCCGACCGTAGCGTGCATACATTCCGGAGTCGCGCCGTAACCCGCCTGTGTTCCCTCACGAAAGTGAGGAAGCTCGACAAAGGCGATGTGTTGACGACGGTCGTAACTATGACTCTATTAAGGTAGCCAAATGCCTCGTCATCTAATTAGTGACGCGCATGAATGGATGAACGAGATTCCCACTGTCCCTACCTACTATCTAGCGAAACCACAGCAAAGGGAACAGGCTTGGTGGAATCAGCGGGGAAAGAAGACCCTGTTGAGCTTGACTCTAGTCTGGCACGGTGAAGAGACATGAGAGGTGTAGAATAAGTGGGAGGCCCCGGCCGCCGGTGAAATACCACTAATCTTATCTTTTTTTCACTTACCCAGTGAGGCGGGGAGGCAAGCCCCGAGCGGGCTCTCGCTTCTGGCTTCAAGCACCCGGCTCGCGTCGGGTGCGACCCGCTCCGGGGACAGTGGCAGGTGTGGAGTTTGACTGGGGCGGTACACCTGTCAAACGGTAACGCAGGTGTCCTAAGGCGAGCTCAAGGAGGACAGAAATCTCCCGTGGAGCAGAAGGGCAAAAGCTCGCTTGATCTTGATTTTCAGTATGAATACAGACCGTGAAAGCGGGGCCTCACGATCCTTCTGACTTTTTGGGTTTTAAGCAGGAGGTGTCAGAAAAGTTACCACAGGGATAACTGGCTTGTGGCGACCAAGCGTTCATAGCGACGTCGCTTTTTGATCCTTCGATGTCGGCTCTTCCTATCATTGTGAAGCAGAATTCACCAAGCGTTGGATTGTTCACCCACTAATAGGGAACGTGAGCTGGGTTTAGACCGTCGTGAGACAGGTTAGTTTTACTCTACTGATGATGTGTTGTTGCAATAGTAATCCTGCTCAGTACGAGAGGAACCGCAGGTTCAGACATTTGGTGTATGTGCTTGGCTGAGGAGCCGATGGTGCGAAGCTACCTCTAAGTCAGAATCCCCCCTAAACGTAATGATACCGTAGCGCCGTGGAGCTTCGGTTGGCCCGGGATAGCCTGCCTCTTTTGGCAGGTGAGTAGAGCCGTTCGTGACAGGGTCGGGGTGCGGCCGAATGAGTTGCCGCCCCTCTCCTGATGCGCACCGCATGTTTGTGGAGAACCTGGTGCTAAATCACTCGTAGACGACCTGATTCTGGGTCAAGGTTTCGTGCGTAGCAGAGCTGCTCACTCGCTGCGATCTATTGAAAGTCAGCCCTCGATCCAAGCTTTTGTCGGGACGGAAGGCGTCTTCCTCCACCTCCCCTCTTCAATACAAATGGGTTACCAGGTGCACATAGAAGCGCCAGGAGCCAGATTCTAGAGGCCCAGAGAGAGAGTGGGCAACCCAGAGTCCGGTAGCCCAAAGAGAGAGTGGGCAATCGGACTAAGGAAGGTGGGTACCGGGCTGAAAAGTACCACCGGCACCAGGTAACCCAAAGGCCCAAGAGAGAGTGGGCAACCGAAAGGCCGGTTGCCCAAAGAGAGAGTGGACAATCGGACAAAAAAATGTGGATACGAGGCTGAAAAGTCCCACCGGCACCTGGTAACCCAGTGTGGACTTCGGCTCTGGGCGGAAAGCGGCCGGGTGACCAGGTGCACATGGGCCTTTTCAGGTCACCAGGTGCACGACGTGCATTTTGGGTCACCAGGTGCACGCGGTTCGTAACAGCGCGGCTATCTGCTTTATAGTCCGAGGAAGGGTGATTAAGTGTGGGTGCCCTGGTTCGCGGCGTGTGCGAGGTTGTGGAGGTGGGGGGGGGGGGGTCCCCTGCTGGAATCATCCCCGGAAATAGAGGGGTGTTACCCGGATGGTGAGTGAGGGCCTAACTGCCTGTATGTGTACTCTCAAGCCCAGAGAGAGAGGCCTGTTCCTTGACTTGTCCAAGACATTTACATTTTCCCCCTTAAACCATTCGGGTGTTGCTTTAGCAGTCTCAAATCTCTGGAAGACTGAAACAGGTTTCCCTCAAGATTTTCCCTGTATTTAGCGACATCCATCATTCCTTCAATTCTAACCAGTTTCCCAGTCCCTGCAGATGAAAAACATCCCCACAGCATGATGCTGCCACCACCATGCTTCACTGTGGGGATGGTGTCCTCGGGGTGATGCGAGGTGTTGGGTTAGAGTTATCCTTGATGGCCATAAAGCTCAATTTTAGTCTTATCTGACCAGAGTACTTTCTTCCATATGTTTAGAGAGTCTCACCCATGCCTTTTGGCAAACGCCAAACGTGTTTGCTTATTTTTTTCCTGTCGCGACGAGCAATCCCGTATCCGGGAGCAAAATTATAGCCTCAAGCTCATTAGCATAACGCAACGTTTTCATGAAAATCGCAAATGAAATGAAATAAATATATATGGCTCACAAGCTTAGCCTTTTGTTAACAACACTGTCATCTCATTTTCAGTGATCAGTTTTTTTCAGTGATGTGCTTTTCGATGCCGTTCTGGTAAAGCCACAGCAGTGATTTAACCAGTTTTATAAACGTCTGAGTGTTTTCTATCCACACAGACTAAGCAAATGCATATACTATATTCCTGGCATGAGTAGCAGGGCGCTGAAATGTTGCGCGATTTTTAACAGAATGTTCAAAAAAGTTGAGGGTCGACTTAAGAATGCTTAGCATTCAGCAGGCAACATTTTCACAAAAACAAGAAAAGCATTCAAATAAAATCATTTACATTTGAAGAACTTCGGATGTTTTCAATGAGGAGACTCTCAGTTAGATAGCAAATGTTCAGTTTTTCCCAAAATATTATTTGTGTAGGAGAAATCGCTCCGTTTTGTTCATCACGTTTGGCTAAGAAAACCCCCTGAAAATTCAGTCATTACAACGCAAACTTTTTTCCAAATTAACTCCATAATATCGACAGAAACATGGCAAACGTTGTTTAGAATCAATCCTCAAGGTGTTTTTCACATATCTATTCGATGATAAATCACTCGTGGCAGTTTGGTTTCTCCTCTGTTCAAAATGGAAAAATGCATAAGCCTACAAATACGTCACAATGCTGCAGACACCTTGGGGAAACGACAGAACGTGTAGGCTCATTCCTTTGCATTCACAGCCATATAAGGAGACATTGGAACACAGCGCATTCAAAATCTGGCTCACTTCCTGTATGAAATTTCATCTGTATTTTTGTTCTGGCCACACTTCCGTAAAGCCCAGCTCTGTGGAGAGTATGGTTTAAAGTGGTCCTATAGACAGATACTCCAATCTCCACTGGGGAGCTTTGCAGCTCCTTCAGGGTTATCTTTGCCTCTCTGATTAATGCCCTCCTTGCCTGGTCCGTGAGTTTTGGTGGGCGGCCCTCTCTTGGCAGGTTTGTTGTGGTGCCATATTCTTTCCATTTTTAAGTTTCAGAATCTTTTTTTATAACCCTGATCTGTACTTCTCCACAACTTTGTCCCTGACCTGTTTGGAGAGCTCCTTGGTCTTCATAGTGCCACTTGCTATTTGGTCCTATATTCCAAGCCTGCAGTGATTACATCAAGCTTGTGATTCTACTAACGTGTTGAATTCATTTGCAGTTTGTCTTGGTTGTGTTTTGGATCTTTTCCTAATAGAAACTGAATGGTGAATAATGTCCTGTCATTTTGGAGTCACTTCATTTGTATTGTCAGTAAGAATAGAAGATGTTTCTGAACACTTCTACATTTATGTGGATGCTACAATGATGATGAATAATCAGGAATGAATCGAGAATAAGGATGAATGAGAAAGTTACAGAGGTACAAAGATCAGACCCCCTCTGATATTGGTAATGGTGAGAGGTTAGTATGTTTTGTTGTAGTCTGTTATTGGTAATGGTGAGAGGTTAGCATGTTTTGTTGTAGCCTCTGTTATTGGTAATGGTGAGAGGGTAGCATGTTTTGTTGTAGCCTCTGTTATTGGTAATGGTGAGAGGTTAGCATGTTTTGTTGTAGCCTCTGTTATTAGTAATGGTGAGAGGTTAGTATGTTTTGTTGTAGTCTGTTATTGGTAATGGTGAGAGGTTAGAATGTTTTGTTGTAGCCTCTGTTATTGGTAATGGTGAGAGGTTAGCATGTTTTGTTGTAGTCTCTGTTATTGGTAATGGTGAGAGGTTAGCATGTTTTGTTGTAGTCTCTGTTACTGGTAATGGTGAGAGGTTAGTATGTTGTGTTGTAGCCTCTGTAACTTTCTCACTCATTATTATTCATTAATTTTCATCATCAGGTTTAATTTATTATTGTTTAGAAACATGTTATCTACTCTCTTAGACAGAAAAGTTACTCCACTCATCATCCACCATTTTATTATTGGGCAAAACACAACCAAAACAAACTGCAAATGCAACCAACGAGTTTGGGACCAAATACTAAACTTTTGACTACTTTAATACACTATAAGTGAATTGGTCAGAATACTTATGACTTCTTCAAATGGGGGAATAGATACATGAAGTGCTTTTATTTCTAAACGGTGAAACAGATATATATTAAAATATCCTCAATAATATCCTCAAATAAAAGGTGACATTATAAACTGTCACCTCAAATGAAACATTTGATCTGAAATCCAAAATGTTGGAGTATAGAGACACATTTAAAATGTTAGCTTCACTGTCAAAATAGATATGGTGTGGACTGTTTACTCAATACAATCTAAATCTGATACCTCACTGTCAAAATAGATATGGTGTGGACTGTATACTCAATACAATCTAAATCTGATACCTCACTGTCTGTCTTCTGACTGATACTGCTTTTTAAACTGGTCTGGTCAGTCTACTATAATATTTGTACTATACATGTTTCTATCTGCAGGCAATACTTTGATCATTTGTCATTTTTTATGATGATACACTATTTTATGAATAGATATGGAAGGTTTCAGGACACTGATATATCTGAATATGTTGAAAAAATATACTGCCACTATTTTCACCACCAAAGAATATCAGTGTGATTTTAATATGATTTGACTCTTTGCAGGCTGTCAGGCTGTCTAGTCACAGAGGAAGGCTGTGCTTCTCTGGTCTCAGCTCTGAGGTCAAACCCCTCACACCTGAGAGAGCTGGACCTGAGTAACAATGACCTGAAGGATTCAGGAGTGAAGCTGCTCTCTGCTGGACTGGGGAATCCCCACTGTAAACTGGAGACTCTGAGGTCAGTATTCCTGTAGTTGGTCAACAAGTGATAACTGTTCACTAGATCCACATGTGTTTACCAGACACACATAGTCCACACCATATGTGTTTGGACAGTGAAGCTTACAGTTTTAAATGTGGTGCTATTCTCCAGCATTTTGGATTTGAGATATAATGTTTCATATTAGGTGACAGTACAGAATGTCACCTTTTATTTGAGGTTAATGGTGAGAGGTTAGCATGTTTTGTTTTAGCCTCTGTTATTGGTAATGGTGAGAGGTTAGCATGTTTTGTTGTAGCCTCTGTTATTGGTAATGGTGAGAGGTTAGCATGTTTTGTTGTAGTCTCTGTTATTGGTAATGGTGAGAGTTTAGTATGTTTTGTTGTAGCCTCTGTTATTGGTAATGGTGAGAGGTTAACATGTTTGTTGTAGCCTCTGTTATTGGTAATGGTGAGAGGTTAGCATGTTTGTTGTAGCCTCTGTTATTGGTAATGGTGAGAGGTTAGCATGTTTTGTTGTAGTCTCTGTTATTGGTAATGGTGAGAGTTTAGTATGTTTTGTTGTAGCCTCTGTTATTGGTAATGGTGAGAGGTTAGTATGTTTTGTTGTAGTCTCTGTTATTGGTAATGGTGAGAGGTTAGCATGTTTTGTTGTAGCCTCTGTTATTGGTAATGGTGAGAGGTTAGCATGTTTGTTGTAGCCTCTGTTATTGGTAATGGTGAGAGGTTAACATGTTTGTTGTAGCCTCTAACTCCCTCACTCATTATTATTCATGATTAATTCATGATCTTTCTCAATGATGTCGTCACAGGCTTGATGTAGTCATTGTGTTCAAAGAATATGGGACCAAATACTAAACTTTTGACTACTTTAATACACTATAAGTGAATTGGTCAGAATATTTATGTCTTCTTCAAATAGGGGGACTAGATACATAAAGTGCTTTTTTGCTTTTATTTTTCTAAATGTTGAAACAGATATGTATCAAAATACCCTCAAATCAAATGTGACATTTTATACTGTCACCTCATATGAAACATTTGATCTCAAATCTAAAATGTTGGAAATGTATTAAACTACCCTCAAATAAAAGGTGATACCCTCAAAGAATAGCAGTGTGGTTTAAGGCACAAGGCGAGTCCCAGATGGCACGGGAGGCAGATGGTTAGAGTCTTTGATATTTATTAATATACTAAAGGGGGAGGCAGATGGTTAGAGTCTTTGATATTTATTAATATACTAAAGGGGAGGCAGATGGTTAGAGTCTTTGATATTTATTAATATACTAAAGGGGGAGGCAGATGGTTAGAGTCTTTGATATTTATTAATATACTAAAGGGGGAGGCAGATGGTTAGAGTCTTTGATATTTATTAATATACTAAAGGGGAGGCAGATGGTTAGAGTCTTTGATATTTATTAATATACTAAAGGGGGAGGCAGATGGTTAGAGTCTTTGACATTTATTAATATACTAAAGGGGAGGCAGATGGTTAGAGTCTTTGATATTTATTAATATACTAAAAGGGGATGCAGATGGTTAGAGTCTTTGATATTTATTAATATACTAAAGGGGGAGGCAGATGGTTAGAGTCTTTGATATTTATTAATATACTAAAAGGGGAGGCAGATGGTTAGAGTCTTTGATATTTATTAATATACTAAAGGGGAGGCAGATGGTTAGAGTCTTTGATATTTATTAATATACTAAAGGGGAGGCAGATGGTTAGAGTCTTTGATATTTATTAATATACTAAAGGGGGAGGCAGATGGTTAGAGTCTTTGATATTTATTAATATACTAAAAGGGGAGGCAGATGGTTAGAGTCTTTGATATTTATTAATATACTAAAAGGGGAGGCAGATGGTTAGAGTCTTTGATATTTATTAATATACTAAAAGGGGAGGCAGATGGTTAGAGTCTTTGATATTTATTAATATACTAAAGGGGGAGGCAGATGGTTAGAGTCTTTGATATTTATTAATATACTAAAGGGGGAGGCAGATGGTTAGAGTCTTTGATATTTATTAATATACTAAAGGGGGAGGCAGATGGTTAGAGTCTTTGATATTTATTAATATACTAAAGGGGAGGCAGATGGTTAGAGTCTTTGATATTTATTAATATACTAAAAGGGGAGGCAGATGGTTAGAGTCTTTGATATTTATTAATATACTAAAGGGGGAGGCAGATGGTTAGAGTCTTTGATATTTATTAATATACTAAAAGGGAGGCAGATGGTTAGAGTCTTTGATATTTATTAATATACTAAAGGGGAGGCAGATGGTTAGAGTCTTTGATATTTATTAATATACTAAAAGGGAGGCAGATGGTTAGAGTCTTTGATATTTATTAATATACTAAAGGGGAGGCAGATGGTTAGAGTCTTTGATATTTATTAATATACTAAAAGGGGAGGCAGATGGTTAGAGTCTTTGATATTTATTAATATACTAAAAGGGGAGGCAGATGGTTAGAGTCTTTGATATTTATTAATATACTAAAGGGGAGGCAGATGGTTAGAGTCTTTGATATTTATTAATATACTAA
Organism: Oncorhynchus nerka; assembly: GCF_034236695.1. Classification (NCBI taxonomy): domain Eukaryota; kingdom Metazoa; phylum Chordata; class Actinopteri; order Salmoniformes; family Salmonidae; genus Oncorhynchus; species Oncorhynchus nerka. The sequence goes on along the minus strand of NW_027040234.1, from coordinate 102,384 downwards.
AGGGGAGGCAGATGGTTAGAGTCTTTGATATTTATTAATATACTAAAGGGGGAGGCAGATGGTTGGGAGTCTATGATATTTATTAATATACTAAAGGGGGATGCAGATGGTTAGAGTCTTTGATATTTATTAATATACTAAAGGGGGAGGCAGATGGTTAGAGTCTTTGATATTTATTAATATACTAAAAGGGGGAGGCAAGAGAATGGTCGTGGACAGGCCAAAGGTCATAACCAGATCAGAGTCCAGGAGGCACAGAGTGGCAGACAGACTAGAGGTCAGGACAGGCACACTGGTCAGGCAGGCTAGAGGTCAGGGCAGACAGACTGGACAGGCAGGCTAGAGGTCAGGACAGGCAGAATGGTCTGGCAGGCTAGAGGTCAAGACAGGCAGAATGGTCAGGCAGGCTAGAGGTCAGAACAGGCAGAATGGTCAGGCAGGCTAGAGGTCGGGACAGGCAGAATGGTCAGGCAGGCTAGAGGTCAGGACAGGCAGAATGGTCTGGCAGGCTAGAGGTCAGGACAGGCAGAATGGTCAGGCAGGCTAGAGGTCAGAACAGGCAGAATGGTCAGGCAGGCTAGAGGTCGGGACAGGCAGAATGGTCAGGCAGACTAGAGGTCAGGACAGGCAGAATGGTCAGGCAGACTAGAGGTCAGGACAGGCAGAATGGTCAGGCAGGCTAGAGGTCAGGGCAGGCAGAATGGTCAGGCAGGCTAGAGGTCAGGACATGCAGAATGGTCAGGCAGGCTAGAGGTCAGGACAGGCAGAATGGTCAGGCAGGCGGGTACAGAGTCCAGAAAACAGGCAAGGGACAAAAACCAGGAGGAAAGAATTGAAGCAGGAATAGAGAAAAACGCTGGTTGACTTGATAAACATACAAGACAAACTGGTACAGAGAAACAGGGAACACAAGGATAAATACACCAGGGAAACTCAGGGATAAATACACCAGGGAAACACAGGGATATATACACCAGGGAAACACAGGGATAAATACACCAGGGATAAATACACCAGGGAAACACAGGGATATATACACCAGGGATACACAGGGATAAATACACCAGGGGTATATACACCAGGGAAACACAGGGATATATACACCAGGGATACACAGGGATATATACACCAGGGAAACACAGGGATATATACACCAGGGAAACACAGGGATAAATACACCAGGGATATATACACCATGGATATATACACCAGGGATATATACACCAGGGAAACACAGGGATATATACACCAGGGAAACACAGGGATATATACACCAGGGAAACACAGGGATATATACACCAGGGAAACACAGGGATATATACACCAGGGAAACACAGGGATATATACACCAGGGAAACACAGGGATATATACACCAGGGAAACACAGGGATATATACACCAAGGAAACACAGGGATATATACACCAGGGAAACACAGGGATATATACACCAGGGAACACAGGGATATATACACCAGGGATATATACACCAGGGATATATACACCAGGGAAACACAGGGATAAATACACCAGGGAAACAGAGGGATATATACACCAGGGAAACACAGGGATATATACACCAGAGAAACACAGGGCTATATACACCAGGGATACACAGGGATATATACACCAGGGAAACACAGGGATATGTACACCAGAGATACACAGGGATATGTACACCAGAGATACACAGGGATAAATACACCAGGGATACACAGGGATATATACACCAGGGAAACACAGGGATAAATACACCAGGGAAACAGAGGGATATATACACCAGGGAAACACAGGGATATATACACCAGGGATACACAGGGATATATACACCAGGGAAACACAGGGATATGTACACCAGAGATACACAGGGATATGTACACCAGAGATACACAGGGATAAATACACCAGGGAAACACAGGGATATATACACCAGGGAAACACAGGGATATATACACCAGGGAAACACAGGGATATATACACCAGGGAAACACAGGGATATATATACACCAGGGATATATACACCAGGGAAACACAGGGATATATACACCAGGGAAACACAGGGATATATACACCAGGGATATATACACCAGGGATACACAGGGATATATACACCAGGGATACACAGGGATAAATACACCAGGGAAACACAGGGATATATACACCAGGGAAACACAGGGATATATACACCAGGGAAACACAGGGATATATACACCAGGGAAACACAGGGATATATACACCAGGGAAACACAGGGATATATACACCAGGGATATATACACCAGGGATATATACACCAGGGAAACACAGGGATATATACACAGGGATATATACACCAGGGATATATACACCAGGGAAATATATACACCAGGGAAACACAGGGATATATACACCAGGGAAACACAGGGATATATACACCAGGGAAACACAGGGATATATATACACCAGGGATATATACACCAGGGAAACACAGGGATATATACACCAGGGAAACACAGGGATATATACACCAGGGATATATACACCAGAGATACACAGGGATATGTACACCAGAGATACACAGGGATAAATACACCAGGGATACACAGGGATATATACACCAGGGAAACACAGGGATAAATACACCAGGGAAACAGAGGGATATATACACCAGGGAAACACAGGGATATATACACCAGGGATACACAGGGCTATATACACCAGGGAAACACAGGGATATGTACACCAGAGATAAATATGTACACCAGAGATACACAGGGATAAATACACCAGGGAAACACAGGGATATATACACCAGGGAAACACAGGGATATATACACCAGGGAACACAGGGATATATACACCAGGGAAACACAGGGATATATATACACCAGGGATAACACAGGGATACACAGGGATATATACACCAGGGAAACACAGGGATATATACACAGGGATATATACACCAGGGATACACAGGGATATATACACCAGGGATACACAGGGATAAATACACCAGGGAAACACAGGGATATATACACCAGGGAAACACAGGGATATATACACCAGGGAAACACAGGGATATATACACCAGGGAAACACAGGGATATATACACCAGGGAAACACAGGGATATATACACCAGGGATATATACACCAGGGATATATACACCAGGGAAACACAGGGATATATACACAGGGATATATACACCAGGGATATATACACCAGGGAAATATATACACCAGGGAAACACAGGGATATAAACACCAGGGGTATAAGTGACACCTGGAGGGGTGGAGACAATCACAAGACAGGTGAAACAGATCAGGGTTTGACATGAATATGGAGAAAAATATACTGCCACTATTTTCATCACCAAAGAATACCAGTATGATTTTAATATGATTTGACTCTTTGCAGGCTGTCAGCCTGTCGAGTCACAGAGGAAGGCTGTGCTTCTCTGGTCTTAGCTCTGAGGTCAAACCCCTCACACCTGAGAGAGCTGGACCTGAGCTACAATCACCCAGGAGACTCAGGAGTCAGACTGCTCTCTGCTGGACTGGAGGATCCACACTGCAGACTGGAGAAACTCAAGTATGTAGAGGGTTTATGTCAATGTTCATATCAGACATGTTTGACTTATCAGGCTGGTTAAGACAAACATTCTTACCACCACTTGGACAAAGTGTGACACGTGTGTGTGTGTGTGTGTGTGTGTGTGTGTGTGTCTGTGTGTTCAGTGTGTGTGAGTTCAGTGTGTGTGAGAGTGTGAGTGTTTGTGTATGTGTGTGAGTTCAGTGTGTGTGAGTTCAGTGTGTGTGTGAGATCAGTGTCCAATCTGTGTAAATCTGTCAATGACACACATTCTGGACACACACACTCTGGACACACACACTCTGGACACACACACACTGGACACACACACTGGACACACACATACACACACTGGACTCACGTACACACATTCTGGACACACACACATTCTGGACACACACACTCTGGACACACACACACTGGACACACACACTGGACACACACATACACACACTGGACTCACGTACACACACTCTGGACACACACACACTGGATACACACACTGGACACACACACACAAACACACACACCACACACACATACAAATACAATCACTGGACACGCACTGGACACACACACACACTGGACACACACACACAGACACAACAGACACACACAGGACACACACACATGACACACACTGGACTCACACAGACACACACACACACAGACACACACTGGACACACACACACACAGGACTTACAAACACACACACACACACACACACACACACACAGACACACACACACACACACACACACACACCACACACACACACACACACACACACACACACACACACACACACACCACACACACATACACATGCAAGCACTGGACACACACTGGACACACACACACACACTGGACACACACAGACACACACTGGACACACACACACAGACACACGCTGGACTCACACACACACTCACACACACACACACACATAGTACACACACACACACACACAGACAAACATTCGCTAGATATAGCTATAGCTATATACGTGTGTGTGTGTGTGTGTGTCCAGTGTGTGTGTGTCCAGTGTGTCCAGTGTGTGTGTGTCCAGTGTGTGTGTCCAGTGTGTGTGTGTCCAGTGTGTGTGTGTCCAGTGTGTGCGTGTGTGTGTGTGTGAGTTCAGGTGTATCCCTCAATGACTGTCTGTTCTTCTGCTTACCGCTACAGTGTGGAACATGGTGGAGAGAACAGAATGAAACCTGGACTTAGAAAATGTGAGTGTTGACTGCTGTGAAGAATATGACTAAGAATAAATCTTAATTCAAGTTAAGTCAAAGTCAAAGACCACCATCATTACTTACTTGGTCATATTAAATATCAGCTGTAGTTCTACAGAAGCAGAAATCAGGGACACCAACGTTTACAAAGAGTTGCTTTGACTGTGTGTGTGTGTGTGTGTGTGTGTGTGTGTGTGTGTGTGTGTGTGTGTGTGTGTGTGTGTGTGTAATTAATGGGAATCAGTGTGTTTTATATTACCATACACTATAACATATGATCATTCAACAAGTTTCAAGTTACCTTAACTTCTCCTTTTGATACCTAGAAACATCTACATTAAATTAATTAGTGAAAAGTGAGTTAACATTCTAATGTGAATGATGATGATTTCTAATATTGTGTCTGGTTTCATCCATTAGATGTCTGTGATCTCACACTGGACCCAAACACAGTAAACAGACACCTCTCTCTGTCTGAGGAGAACAGAAAGGTGACATGTAGGAGAGAGAAGCAGCCGTATCCTGATCACCCAGAGAGATTTGAGGACAGGGAACAGGTGCTGTGTAGAGAGGGTCTGACTGGGTGCTGTTACTGGGAGGTAGAGTGGAGTGGGAGAAGGGCTGTTATAGGAGTGACATATAAAGGAATCAGCAGGAGAGGAAGGGGTTATGACTGTTGGCTTGGATGCAATGACAAGTCCTGGAGTCTGATCTGCTCTGACAACCGTTACTATGCCTGGCACAATAATAATCGGACTATCATAGACGTCCCCTCCTCCAGCTCCCACAGAGTAGGAGTGTATCTGGACTGGCCAGCCGGCACTCTGTCCTTCTATAGAGCCTCCTCTGACACATTGACCCACCTGATCACATTCACCTCCACATTCACTGAGCCCCTCTATCCAGGGATTGTGGTTTGGGATGATGATGAATCAGTGTCCCTCTGTCAGTGATACACACACTGGACACATACACACACATACACACTGGACACACACTGGACGCACACACACTGGATACACACACTAGACAAACACACACACACACTGGACACATACACACTGGACACAGACTGGACACACAAACAGACTGGATTCACACACACACACACACACACACACACACACACACACACACACACACACACACACACACACACACACACACAGGACTCACACACACACTGGACAAACACACACACACACTGGGCAAACACACACACACACTGGGCAAACACACACACACACTGGACTCACACACACACACATACACACACACTGGACAAACACACAGACACTGGACAAACACACAGACACTGGACAAACACACACACAACCTGCACAAACACACACACACCTTCTGGACACACACACACACACTCACACTGGACTCAAACAGCTGCTGGATACAAACACCAGCTGGACACAAACACACTGGACACAAACACACAGGACACAAACCAAATGCTGAGAGTTTACACCAGTCAGATTACTTAAACTTAAACTACATATTTTAATAATATGAGCTTCATCTCTTTGATCCTCAGATCAGTTCAGTGTATAAATAATATAATATATAAGTATAAATGAATACAATAAAATAGCAACTGAGATATGTTACAGCAAAGATCCCCTAGTCGACATGACAAACCACAGAAAGGTTACAAAGTGCCTTTTAACTTGAAAGATCCAGATCAATTCTCTCCCATCTCAAATACCCTGAACTCACGGAGGAGAGGTACCCTTCTAGATCCTCCCATCTCAAATACCCTGAACTCACAGAGGAGAGGTACCTTTCTAGATACTCCCATCTCAAATACCCTGAACTCACGGAGGAGAGGTACCCTTCTAGATACTCCCATCTCAAATAACTCACAGAGGAGAGGTACCCTTCTAGATACTCCCATCTCAAATACCCTGAACTCACAGAGGAGAGGTACCCTTCTAGATACTCCCATCTCAAATACCCTGAACTCACGGAGGAGAGGTACCCTTCTAGATCCTCCCATCTCAAATACCCTGAACTCACGGAGGAGAGGTACCCTTCTAGATCCTCCCATCTCAAATACCCTGAACTCACGGAGGAGAGGTACCCTTCTAGATACTCCCATCTCAAATACCCTGAACTCACAGAGGAGAGGTACCCTTCTAGATACTCCCATCTCAAATACCCTGAACTCACAGAGGAGAGGTACCCTTCTAGATACTCCCATCTCAAATACCCTGAACTCACAGAGGAGAGGTACCCTTCTAGATACTCCCATCTCAAATACCCTGAACTCACGGAGGAGAGGTACCCTTCTAGATACTCCCATCTCAAATACCCTGAACTCACAGAGGAGAGGTACCCTTCTAGATACTCCCATCTCAAATACCCTGAACTCACGGAGGAGAGGTACCCTTCTAGATACTCCCATCTCAAATACCCTGAACTCACGGAGGAGAGGTACCCTTCTAGATCCTCCCATCTCAAATACCCTGAACTCACAGAGGAGAGGTACCTTTCTAGATACTCCCATCTCAAATACCCTGAACTCACGGAGGAGAGGTACCCTTCTAGATACTCCCATCTCAAATAACTCACAGAGGAGAGGTACCCTTCTAGATACTCCCATCTCAAATACCCTGAACTCACAGAGGAGGTACCCTTCTAGATACTCCCATCTCAAATACCCTGAACTCACGGAGGAGAGGTACCCTAGATCCTCCATCTCAAATACCCTGAACTCACGGAGGAGAGGTACCCCTCCCATCTCAAATACCCTGAACTCACAGAGGAGAGGTACCCTTCTAGATACTCCCATCTCAAATACCCTGAACTCACGGAGAGGGTACCCTTCTAGATACTCCCATCTCAAATACCCTGAACTCACAGAGGAGAGGTACCCTTCTAGATACTCCCATCTCAAATACCCTGAACTCACAGAGGAGAGGTACCCTTCTAGATACTCCCATCTCAAATACCCTGAACTCACAGAGGAGAGGTACCCTTCTAGATACTCCCATCTCAAATACCCTGAACTCACGGAGGAGAGGTACCCTTCTAGATACTCCCATCTCAAATACCCTGAACTCACAGAGGAGAGGTACCCTTCTAGATACTCCCATCTCAAATACCCTGAACTCACGGAGGAGAGGTACCCTTCTAGATCCTCCCATCTCAAATACCCTGAACTCACAGAGGAGAGGTACCTTTCTAGATAATCCCATCTCAAATACCCTGAACTCACGGAGGAGAGGTACCCTTCTAGATACTCCCATCTCAAATAACTCACAGAGGAGAGGTACCCTTCTAGATACTCCCATCTCAAATACCCTGAACTCACAGAGGAGAGGTACCCTTCTAGATACTCCCATCTCAAATACCCTGAACTCACGGAGGAGAGGTACCCTTCTAGATACTCCCATCTCAAATACCCTGAACTCACAGAGGAGAGGTACCCTTCTAGATACTCCCATCTCAAATACCCTGAACTCACAGAGGAGAGGTACCCTTCTAGATACTCCCATCTCAAATACCCTGAACTCACAGAGGAGAGGTACCCTTCTAGATACTCCCATCTCAAATACCCTGAACTCACGGAGGAGAGGTACCCTTCTAGACCCTCCCATCTCAAATACCCTGAACTCACGGAGGAGAGGTACCCTTCTAGATACTCCCATCTCAAATACCCTGAACTCACAGAGGAGAGGTACCCTTCTAGATACTCCCATCTCAAATACCCTGAACTCACAGAGGAGAGGTACCCTTCTCTAGATACTCCCATCTCAAATACCCTGAACTCACAGAGGAGAGGTACCCTTCTAGATACTCCCATCTCAAATACCCTGAACTCACGGAGGAGAGGTACCCTTCTAGATACTCCCATCTCAAATACCCTGAACTCACAGAGGAGAGGTACCCTTCAAGATACTCCCATCTCAAATACCCTGAACTCACGGAGGAGAGGTACCCTTCTAGATACTCCCATCTCAAATACCCTGAACTCACGGAGGAGAGGTACCCTTCTAGATACTCCCATCTCAAATAACTCACAGAGGAGAGGTACCCTTCTAGATACTCCCATCTCAAATACCCTGAACTCACAGAGGAGAGGTACCCTTCTAGATACTCCCATCTCAAATACCCTGAACTCACGGAGGAGAGGTACCCTTCTAGATCCTCCCATCTCAAATACCCTGAACTCACAGAGGAGAGGTACCCTTCTAGATACTCTCATCTCAAATACCCCGAACTCACGGAGGAGAGGTACCCTTCTAGATACTCCCATCTCAAATACCCTGAACTCACAGAGGAGAGGTACCCTTCTAGATACTCCCATCTCAAATACCCTGAACTCACGGAGGAGAGGTACCCTTCTAGATACTCCCATCTCAAATACCCTGAACTCACAGAGGAGAGGTACCCTTCTAGATACTCCCATCTCAAATACCCTGAACTCACAGAGGAGAGGTACCCTTCTAGATACTCCCATCTCAAATACCCTGAACTCACGGAGGAGAGGTACCCTTCTAGATACTCCCATCTCAAATACCCTGAACTCACAGAGGAGAGGTACCCTTCAAGATACTCCCATCTCAAATACCCTGAACTCACGGAGGAGAGGTACCCTTCTAGATACTCCCATCTCAAATACCCTGAACTCACGGAGGAGAGGTACCCTTCTAGATACTCCCATCTCAAATAACTCACAGAGGAGAGGTACCCTTCTAGATACTCCCATCTCAAATACCCTGAACTCACAGAGGAGAGGTACCCTTCTAGATACTCCCATCTCAAATACCCTGAACTCACGGAGGAGAGGTACCCTTCTAGATCCTCCCATCTCAAATACCCTGAACTCACAGAGGAGAGGGTACCCTTCTAGATACTCTCATCTCAAATACCCCGAACTCACGGAGGAGAGGTACCCTTCTAGATACTCCCATCTCAAATACCCTGAACTCACAGAGGAGAGGTACCCTTCTAGATACTCCCATCTCAAATACCCTGAACTCACGGAGGAGAGGTACCCTTCTAGATACTCCCATCTCAAATACCCTGAACTCACAGAGGAGAGGTACCCTTCTAGATACTCCCATCTCAAATACCCTGAACTCACAGAGGAGAGGTCAAGAACAGACATACGATGGTTCCACACTGGACACACACACACACAGGACACACACACACAGGACACACACACACACTGGACACACACACACACACTGGACACACACACACACACTGGCCACACACACACATACTGGCCACACACACACACACACACTGGCCACACACACACACACTGGACACACACACACACACTGGCCACACACACACACACTGGACACACACACACACACACTGGCCACACACACACACACTGGACAAACAAACACACACTGGACACACACATACACACACACTGGACAAACACACACACACACTGGCCACACACACACACACTGGACACACACACACACTGGCCACACACACACACACTGGACAAACAAACACACACTGGACACACACATACACACACACTGGACAAACACACACACACACTGGCCACACACACACACTGGACACACACACACACTGGACACACACACACACTGGACACACACACACACACTGGACACACACACACACACTGGACACACACACACACACACTGGACACACACTGGACAAACAAACACACACTGGACACACACATACACACACACTGGACAAACACACACACACACACACTAGACAAACAAACACACACACAAACACAGTGGACACACACACACACTGGACAAACACACACACACGTCTTCCTATGATTGTGAGGACCTTGACCCAGGACTTATTACAATAACACCGTTAAAATACCAATGTGATAATTTGTTGAATATCTTTTATGTTGAAAATCAAATTGTACAATTATATACAATTATATATGGACATACGCTCCATAGTTGTACAAGTATACAAGGATATATTGTACTTTTCATAATAAAAAATACTTGAAACAAGAAAAAGCCTGTTAATTGTGAAAACAATTTTGTTAATTGTGAAGGTTTCTGGGTGGAGGAGACAGGCGCATAGAGCAGGGTTCAACACGTGGATCTTCTGGGTGGAGGAGTCAGGCAGAGAGCAGGGTTCAAAACGTGGATCTTCTGGGTGGAGGAGTCAGGCAGAGAGCAGGTTTCAAAACGTGGATCTTCTGGGTGGAGGAGTCAGGCAGAGAGCAGGGTTCAAAACGTGGATCTTCTGGGTGGAGGAGTCAGGCAGAGAGCAGGGTTCAAAACGTGGATCTTCTGGGTGGAGGAGTCAGGCAGAGAGCAGGGTTCAAAACGTGGATCTTCTGGGTGGAGGAGTCAGGCAGAGAGCAGGGTTCAACACGTGGATCTTCTGGGTGGAGGAGTCAGGCAGAGAGCTGGGTTCAACACGTGGATCTTCTGGGTGGAGGAGTCAGGCAGAGAGCTGGGTTCAACACGTGGATCTTCTGGGTGGAGGAGTCAGGCAGAGAGCTGGGTTCAACACGTGGATCTTCTGGGTGGAGGAGTCAGGGGCAGAGAGCAGGGTTCAGAACGTGGATCTTCTGGGTGGAGGAGTCAGGCAGAGAGCAGGGTTCAACACATGGATCTTCTGGGTGGAGGAGTCAAGGGCAGAGAGCAGGGTTCAACACGTGGATCTTCTGGGTGGAGGAGTCAAGGGCAGAGAGCAGGGTTCAACACGTGGATCTTCTGGGTGGAGGAGTCAAGGGCAGAGAGCAGGGTTCAACACGTGGATCTTCTGGGTGGAGGAGTCAGGCAGAGAGCAGGGTTCAACATGTGGATCTTCTGGGTGGAGGAGTCATGCAGAGAGCAGGGTTCAACATGTGGATCTTCTGGGTGGAGGAGTCAGGCGCAGAGAGCAGGGTTCAACACGTGGATCTTCTGGGTGGAGGAGTCAGGCAGAGAGCAGGGTTCAACACGTGGATCTTCTGGGTGGAGGAGTCAGGCAGAGAGCAGGGTTCAACACGTGGATCTTCTGGGTGGAGGAGTCAGGCAGAGAGCAGGGTTCAACACGTGGATCTTCTGGGTGGAGGAGTCATGCAGAGAGCAGGGTTCAACATGTGGATCTTCTGGGTGGAGGAGTCAGGCGCAGAGAGCAGGGTTCAACACGTGGATCTTCTGGGTGGAGGAGTCAGGCAGAGAGCAGGGTTCAACACGTGGATCTTCTGGGTGGAGGAGTCAGGCGCAGAGAGCAGGGTTCAACATGTGGATCTTCTGGGTGGAGGAGTCAGGCGCAGAGAGCAGGGTTCAACACGTGGATCTTCTGGGTGGAGGAGTCAGGCAGAGAGCAGGGTTCAACACGTGGATCTTCTGGGTGGAGGAGTCATGCAGAGAGCAGGGTTCAACATGTGGATCTTCTGGGTGGAGGAGTCAGGCGCAGAGAGCAGGGTTCAAAACGTGGATCTTTATTCCAAGAACAGAGTAACGGCCAAACACAAGGACGCAACCCAACAAACAGGACGGAACTGTCCAGAAAGACGGAATCCACAATAATCCACATGAACAGAAAAGCCAGCGGGCCTCCGGGGTTTAAACAGCCCAAAACCCAAACAACAAACAGGTGCAACTAAACTAAATGAAACAGAAAAGGGGATCAGCTAGTAGACGACCGCCGAGCGCCGCCCGAACAGGAAGAGGCACCATCTTCGGCGGGATTCGTGGCATTAATTGTGAAAACAGTTTGTTTATTGATTTTACGTTTCCTCTGTCAGGTTGATGTTAACCTGCGACTGGTTGAAACATGAAACAAATATGAGATGAAATACAAAACAATTAAATATGTGGAATAGAATTAAACAATTTGTACAACAGAGTGTTGTGATGCAGGGTCACTATAGCAACAGAGTGTTGTAATGCAGGGTCACTATAGCAACATAGTGTTGTAATGCAGGGTCACTATAGCAACAGAGTTCTCTCTGCTCTTTCTGTTCTCTGCTCTCTTTCTGTTCTCATCCATCAGATGTCTGTGATCTCACACTGGACCTAAACACAGTAAACAGATTCCTCTCTCTGTCTGAGGAGAACAGAAAGGTGACATGGAGGAGAGAGAAGCAGCCGTATCCTGATCACCCAGAGAGATTTGAGGTCTGTTCTGCTCTGACAACAGTTACTCTGCCTGTCACAATAATAATCCCACTACCATAGACGTCTGCCCCTCCAGCCCCCACAGAGTAGGAGTGTATCTGGACTGGCCAGCTGGAACTCTGTCCTTCTATAGAGCCTCCTCTGACACACTGACCCACCTGATCACATTCACCTCCAATTTCACTGAGCCCCTCTATCCAGGGTTTTGGGTTTGGGAGGATGGCGACTCAGTGTCCCTCTGTCACACACAAGACTTTGTTATGGCCAAGACTTTGTTATGACATCTTCTGATTGGGTGTCTCAGGTCAGGACTTTGTTATGACATCTTCTGATTGGGTGTCTCAGGTCAGGACTTTGTTATGGCATCTTCTGATTGGGTGTCTATGACATCTTCTGATTGGGTGTCTCAGGCCAGGACTTTGTTATGGCATCTTCTGATTGGGTGTCTCAGGTCAGGACTTTGTTATGACATCTTCTGATTGGGTGTCTCAGGTCAGGTCTGAGCCATGATCAGAATGTGTCTCTGTCTATTTCCAGCCCTGCCATTTCTACCTGTCCTGATCTAGTGTTTGACCCCTGACCTCCTCACACCGTCTCACTGTACATGTCTGCTTTTAGCTCCCACCTCTACTTCACTGTGTTATAATGGACCTTATGCTTGTTATGTCACCTCTGTAACCAGGTATCAAACATACTGACCTTTCTGACCCTGTCCCATGGTTCTACTTTCTATAACTGAACATTTAAAGTCCTCTGAGTTTTGTTTACTGTCCATTTTACTTATGTATGATGTATTTGTTGTGTATTGGGGTTGTGCAGCAGAGCATCATGGGGGTTTGTATGTGTTGAGATGATCCCGTTCCAGATAAATGGTTGAACTGATTCTTGTCTCCAGTCTCATCATTATTGAATTGTTATACAGACCTGGTTATGAAACCCACAAAACATAACAACAGATTGGTGATGAGTCTGAATCTACAGGAACTATTCTGTAATGAAACCCACAAAACATAACAACAGATTGGCGATGAGTCTGAATCTACAGGAACTATTCTGTAATGAAACCAACAAAACATAACAACAGATTGGCGATGAGTCTGAATCTACAGGAACTATTCTGTAATGAAACCAACAAAACATAACAACAGATTGGTGATGAGTCTGAATCTACAGGAACTATTCTGTAATGAAACCAACAAAACATAACAACAGATTGGCGATGAGTCTGAATCTACAGGAACTATTCTGTAATGAAACCAACAAAACATAACAACAGATTGGTGATGAGTCTGAATCTACAGGAACTATTCTGTAATGAAACCAACAAAACATAACAACAGATTGGCGATGAGTCTGAATCTACAGGTGTCACGTTCTGACCTTTATTTCCTTTGTTTTGTCATTATTTAGTATGGTCAGGGCGTGAGTTGGGGTGGGCAGTCTATGTTTGTTTTTCTATGTTTTGGGGGTATTTCTATGGAACTATTCTGGTTCTCAATCAGAGGCAGGTGTCATTAGTTGTCTCTGATTGAGAATCATACTTAGGTAGCCTGGGTTTCACTGTGTGTTTGTGGGTGATTGTTCCTGTTTTGCACCAGATAGGGCTGTTTTTGGTTTTCCACGTTTATTGTTTTGTAGTGTTCATGTTTATCTGTTTTTATTAAACATGAGTCAATATAACCACGCTGCGTTTCATGTCCTCCTCTACTTCACCAGAGGAAAACCCTGACAACAGATGAGTCAATATAACCACGCTGCGTTTTGGTCCTCCTCTACTCACCAGAGGAAAACCCTGACAACAGGAACTATTCTGTCTGGAAGGAGTGGTTTTACAACTGTTTAAAACATGAGTGGTTCAGTCAAGGCTCATGTTAACACAGTCATCATGGAGGCAAGTGCATAGTGGAGCTAACAGAGAGAGTTAACATCATCATGGAGGGAAGTGGAGCTAACAGAGAGAGTTAACATCATCATGGAGGGAAGTGGAGCTAACAGAGAGAGTTAACATCATCATGGAGGGAAGTGGAGCTAACAGAGAGAGTTAACATCATCATGGAGGGAAGTGGAGCTAACAGAGAGAGTTAACATCATCATGGAGGGAAGTGGAGCTAACAGAGAGAGTTAACATCATCATGGAGGGAAGTGGAGCTAACAGAGAGAGTTAACATCATCATGGAGGGAAGTGGAGCTAACAGAGAGAGTTAACATCATCATGGAGGGAAGTGGAGCTAACAGAGAGAGTTAACATCATCATGGAGGGAAGTGGAGCTAACAGAGAGAGTTAACATCATCATGGAGGGAAGTGGAGCTAACAGAGAGAGTTAACATCATCATGGAGGGAAGTGGAGCTAACAGAGAGAGTTAACATCATCATGGAGGGAAGTGGAGCTAACAGAGAGAGTTAACATCATCATGGAGGGAAGTGGAGCTAACAGAGAGAGTTAACATCATCATGGAGGGAAGTGGAGCTAACAGAGAGAGTTAACATCATCATGGAGGGAAGTGGAGCTAACAGAGAGAGTTAACATCATCATGGAGGGAAGTGGAGCTAACAGAGAGAGTTAACATCATCATGGAGGGAAGTGGAGCTAACAGAGAGAGAGTTAACATCATCATGGAGGGAAGTGGAGCTAACAGAGAGAGTTAACATCATCATGGAGGGAAGTGGAGCTAACAGAGAGAGTTACCATCATCATGGAGGGAAGTGGAGCTAACAGAGGGAGTTAACATCATCATGGAGGGAAGTGGAGCTAACAGAGAGAGTTAACATCATCATGGAGGGAAGTGGAGCTAACAGAGAGAGTTAACATCATCATGGAGGGAAGTGGAGCTAACAGAGAGAGTTAACATCATCATGGAGGGAAGTGGAGCTAACAGAGAGAGTTAACATCATCATGGAGGGAAGTGCATAGTGGAACTAACAGAGAGAGTTAACGTCATCATGAAGGGAAGTGGAGCTAACAGAGAGAGTTAACATCATCATGGAGGGAAGTGGAGCTAACAGAGAGAGTTAACATCATCATGGAGGGAAGTGGAGCTAACAGAGAGAGTTAACATCATCATGGAGGGAAGTGGAGCTAACAGAGAGAGTTAACATCATCATGGAGGGAAGTGGAGCTAACAGAGAGAGTTATCATTTTACATTTACATTTAAGTCATTTAGCAGACGCTCTTATCCAGACTTACAAATTGGTGCGTTCACCTTAAGACATCCAGTGGAACAGCCACTTTACAATAGTGCATCTAAATCTTTTAAGGGGGGGTGAGAAGGATTACTTTATCCTATCCTAGGTATTCCTGAAAGAGGTGGGGTTTCAGGTGTCTCCGGAAGGAATCACCCATCATGAAGGGCAGAAAAGGACCCGAGACGGATGTCGGAGCGGGAAAACAATTTGATTAAAAAGGGAGGAATATACAGTGATTAAAAGAAAGGACATTAATTACACTTAAACCAAAGAACTTTGGAATTTAAAACTGCTAAATGAGCGAAGTGAATAAAGATCACGTGACTGAGGAAATTATTGCTGTGGTTGAGGACAATACTGAAGTGAGTGACAATCAGAGCCTATTGAATAATGAAAAATGTCTGGAATTGTTGGTACCATTGGACAGTCGAGCTCATATACAGAAAGGTTTGAATATTCTGTTCTTGCAAATTACATTGATGAGGACATCATTGTGCTTATAGTTTTTAGTGTAATGGGGCCAAAGACATGTAATTTACTAGTCAGCCTGTTACATCCAGACACAGGTAATGAAAGGACAGGGGATAATAAGAATGGGGATGTTGTGAAGATACTGAAAGGACCTGTTTCACCAGAACCACTAGTTAATACTGAAAGGACCTGTTTCACCAGAACCACTAGTTAATACTGAAAGGACCTGTTTCACCAGAACCACTAGTTAATACTGAAAGGACCTGTTTCACCAGAACCACTAGTTAATACTGAAAGGACATGTTTCACCAGAACCACTAGTTAATACTGAAAGGACCTGTTTCACCAGAACCACTAGTTAATACTGAAAGGACATGTTTCACCAGAACCACTAGTTAATACTGAAAGGACCTGTTTCACCAGAACCACTAGTTAATACTGAAAGGACCTGTTTCACCAGAACCACTAGTTAATACTGAAAGGACATGTTTCACCAGAACCACTAGTTAATACTGAAAGGACCTGTTTCACCAGAACCACTAGTTAATACTGAAAGGACCTGTTTCACCAGAACCACTAGTTAATACTGAAAGGACCTGTTTCACCAGAACCACTAGTTAATACTGAAAGGACCTGTTTCACCAGAACCACTAGTTAATACTGAAAGGACCTGTTTCACCAGAACCACTAGTTAATACTGAAAGGACCTGTTTCACCAGAACCACTAGTTAATACTGAAAGGACCTGTTTCACCAGAACCACTAGTTAATACTGAAAGGACCTGTTTCACCAGAACCACTAGTTAATACTGAAAGGACCTGTTTCACCAGAACCACTAGTTAATACTGAAAGGACCTGTTTCACCAGAACCACTAGTTAATACTGAAAGGACATGTTTCACCAGAACCAATAGTTAATACTGAAAGGACCTGTTTCACCAGAACCACTAGTTAATACTGAAAGGACCTGTTTCACCAGAACCACTAGTTAATACTGAAAGGACATGTTTCACCAGAACCACTAGTTAATACTGAAAGGACATGTTTCACCAGAACCACTAGTTAATACTGAAAGGACCTGTTTCACCAGAACCACTAGTTAATACTTAAAGGACATGTTTCACCAGAACCACTAGTTAATACTGAAAGGACCTGTTTCACCAGAACCACTAGTTAACGCTGAAAGGACCTGTTTCACCAGAACCACTAGTTAATACTGAAAGGACCTGTTTCACCAGAACCACTAGTTAATACTGAAAGGACCTGTTTCACCAGAACCACTAGTTAATGCTGAAATGACCTGTTTCACCAGAACCACTAGTTAATAATGAAAGGACCTGTTTCACCAGAACCACTAGTTAATACTGAAAGGACCTGTTTCACCAGAACCACTAGTTAATACTGAAAGGACATGTTTCACCAGAACCACTAGTTAATACTGAAAGGTTCAGGTTCCACAGGACACATCAGGAAGAGGGAGAATCAGGACCAATGTTTGCTGCTGCAGTAAAGAACCTATCAGAACACTGAGTTGAATGGTGTTCTAAATGACATCATAAGAGACAGACTAGAATGTGGCTACAGAGTGAAGATGCACCAAAGAGACTGTTGACTGAGGGTCATCTGACCTTGGTGAAGGACATTGAAATCACTGTGTCCATGGAAGTAGCTGCTGAAGAGGAATTCATCAGGAACTTAGTGGGTTCATCTAACAATCCTAATCACCAGCTGATACATTATAATCTCATAAACAGGGTTCACCTTCCACCTAGAAAACATCATTTAATGAAAACCATAACCTCTCCTCTGTGTGATCTATGTAATCAAGGTGCCTTGGGCTCCTTTCTGCAAATGCAGGTTTTTCTACTTTGCTCTTTAATTATTTGTTACTTTTATTCTATTCTAATCACATTTTATTATTTGCTCTTTAATTATTTGATTATTAATTATAATTATTTAATTATTTGGTACCTGTTGTATTCAGCATTTCACTGTAAGGTATTTCATGGTACCTGTTGTATTCAGCATTTCACTGTAAGGTATTTCATGGTACCTGTTGTATTCAGCATTTCACTGTAAGGTATTTCATGGTACCTGTTGTATTCAGCATTTCACTGTAAGGTATTTCATGGTACCTGTTGTATTCAGCATTTCACTGTAAGGTATTTCATGGTACCTGTTGTAGTCAGCATTTCACTGTAAGGTATTTCATGGTACCTGTTGTATTCAGCATTTCACTGTAAGGTATTTCATGGTACCTGTTGTATTCAGCATTTCACTGTAAGGTATTTCATGGTACCTGTTGTATTCAGCATTTCACTGTAAGGTATTTCATGGTACCTGTTGTATTCAGCATTTCACTGTAAGGTATTTCATGGTACCTGTTGTAGTCAGCATTTCACTGTAAGGTATTTCATGGTACCTGTTGTATTCAGCATTTCACTGTAAGGTATTTCATGGTACCTGTTGTATTCAGCATTTCACTGTAATTTCATGGTATTTCATGGTACCCTGTTGTATTCAGCATTTCACTGTAAGGTATTTCATGGTACAAATAACATTGGTTTTTCATTGGATTGATTTGCAGCACAACAACAATTGACAGCTGGTTATCTGCAACTGAAACCATAAAATAATTACTGTTGTGGGTTTTACCTGTTGTACTGATTTAACCTCTCATCATAACTACTGTTGTGGGTTTAACCTACTGATTGTCTGTTCATCATAACTACTGTTGTGGGTTTAACCTACTGATTGTCTGTTCATCATAACTACTGTTGTGGGTTTAACCTACTGATTGTCTGTTCATCATAACTACTGTTGTGGGTTTAACCTACTGATTGTCTCATCATAACTACTGTTGTGGGTTTAACCTACTGATTGTCTCATCATAACTACTGTTGTGGGTTTTACCTACTGATTGTCTCATCATAACTACTGTTGTGGGTTTAACTGATTGTCTGTTCATCACTACTGTTGTGGGTTTAACCTACTGATTGTCTGTTCATCATAACTACTGTTGTGGGTTTAACCCTACTGATTGTCTCATCATAACTACTGTTGTGGGTTTAACCTACTGATTGTCTCATCATAACTACTGTTGTGGGTTTAACCTACTGATTGTCTGTTCATCATAACTACTGTTGTGGGTTTAACCTACTGATTGTCTGTTCATCATAACTACTGTTGTGGGTTTAACCTACTGATTGTCTCATCATAACTACTGGTGTGGGTTTAACCTACTGATTGTCTGTTCATCATAACTACTGTTGTGGGTTTAACCTACTGATTGTCTGTTCATCATAACTACTGTCGTGGGTTTAACCTACTGATTGTCTCATCATTTACATTTACATTTAAGTCATTTAGCAGACGCTCTTAACTACTGTTGTGGGTTTTACCTACTGATTGTCTCATCATAACTACTGTTGTGGGTTTAACCTACTGATTGTCTGTTCATCATAACTACTGTTGTGGGTTTAACCTACTGATTGTCTGTTCATCATAACTACTGTTGTGGGTTTAACCTGTTCATCATAACTACTGTTGTGGGTTTAACCTACTGATTGTCTGTTCATCATAACTACTGTTGTGGGTTTTTACTCTACTGATTGTCTGTTCATCATAACTACTGTTGTGGGTTTAACCTACTGATTGTCTCATCATAACTACTGTTGTGGGTTTAACCTACTGATTGTCTCATCATAACTACTGTTGTGGGTTTAACCTACTGATTGTCTCATCATAACTACTGTTGTGGGTTTTTACTCTACTGATTGCCTCATTATCATTTGTTGGGGAATAATCAGAATTGGTTGGTAACATAGGTAAGATGTTTTATATTCATCATATGTTTGTAAGTTACTTCTCATCAGAATGGTATTTTTGTATAATACTGTGGCGGGGTTGCAGTTATCTGTTCTATGTCAAGACTAAGTTGCTTGGACCGCAGAGAGGGGAGAGGTCAAGGGATCATCATGTGTAAACATATCTTTTGCTCCACTGTGTGTGTGTGCCAGTCACTCCCTACTTTTCCCATCAGGGAAAGGAGAATGGCAGTGTCTGGAATCATTCTATGCTCCCCGTGAGCTTGTCCAGGATTGGTTGTATTTAGAATTGGTTGTATCTAAATGACAATTTGATATATGCCTGTTGATATGGAGGATTGGTTTATGGTTCTGGGTTTGAGTAAGGAGACAAAGCTGAACGATTTATTATGTCTATGCTGTCTGACTATGTGTGTTCTTTGCTATTAAAGGATCTCAGTTGCAATGTGTAAGGGGGCTCTCAGAGAATTCATTGATAGAAACTGAATTGCCTGAGAGTCACAGGGTTGTGATGGAGCTCATATAATTAAAGATGGACTTTGATAACTAACTCTGACTTGTGTGTGGCTTGCGCTCATGATTTGGTAAATAGAGGACATTTCCTACGACATTTGGCGACGAGGAGGGGATGTGAATCTTCACTCGGTGACCGTTCCTACGATCTAGGTAAATAAATTGTGCACGAGGGATCCCCTAAACTTGGGATCTCAGGGAGAACCACACTTCGGGAACGAAGCAGATGGACCAACCTTTGATCTAAGAGGAAGCGAGCCGAGTGGATACCACATCTCGAACTGAGTTTTTTTAAAGAAAAAGGTGAGCGAACCACACACAGATTTGAAGTCGAGTTTTTTAATTATGCCTGTTACGTATACACTGAGCGTGAATTCCTTTGTAAGGAAGGCACCTTGGTGGCGTAAGCAGGGCCGAGTCAGAGGAGAGTAATCTGGGGGTTTTGTGGACTCAAAGATACTCTGCACTGTCCGGTTGCCAGTGACCAAGAGCCCTCCTGACACTGAATTGATCACAGTGGGGATTTGGTGAGGTCGTCTGTTGGGGTGAGGAGCCAAAGGGGACTATGTGTTCTTGGTGAAACACGAAATTTGGTGAAGCCCTATTGGAAGAAGGACCTCATTCTGTGCGTCTGTGTGATTTGTCTAAGTGACCCTCAGATGTGGTGAATTCCAATTATTTTAAATGTGCTAGCCAGGTATGCCCTGGGTTACTCTGTGTGAGTATTTTGTTATGGGATCACTAGGTAATAGTTGTCGGACCGTTCTGTGTGAGCGGGGTAGGGTTGACTCAATGCACAAAACCTACTTTTGATCTGAAATCACAGATAAACCAAGTGAAAAGAGGTTGTTTATTTTTGCCTCCACATAAAACTGTTGTGTGCATGAATAAACATTTCTAGCACATTTTCTAGCACTTTTCAGTACTTTGAAGCACCTTTGGCAGTGATTACAAACCTTTTTCTGATGTTCTGTGTGGACGTCTGACCAGTTCTATGTGATCATCTGACCAATCCTGTGTGGGTGATCCTGAAAGTTCTGTGTGAACATCTGACCAATCCTGTGTGGATGATCCTTAAAGTTCTGTGTGAACATCTGACCAATCCTGTGTGGATGATCCTTAAAGTTCTGTGTGATCATCTGACCAATCCTGTTGATCCTTAAAGTTCTGTGTGATCATCTGACCAATCCTGTGTGGGTGATCCTTAAAGTTCTGTGTGAACATCTGACCAATCCTGTGTGGATGATCCTTAAAGTTCTGTGTGAACATCTGACCAATCCTGTGTGGATGATCCTTAAAGTTCTGTGCGAACATCTGACCAATCCTGTGTGGATGATCCTTAAAGTTCTGTGCGAACATCTGACCAATCCTGTGTGGGTGATCCTTAAAGTTCTGTGCGAACATCTGACCAATCCTGTGTGGATGATCCTTAAAGTTCTGTGCGAACATCTGACCAATCCTGTGTGGATGATCCTTAAAGTTCTGTGCGAACATCTGACCAATCCTGTGTGGATGATCCTTAAAGTTCTGTGTGAGTACCTAAGATTTCTTAAGATTTATATGGATTCTGTGAATTATTAAAAATGATGATAAATTGTATGTGTGTATAATCAATTACTAGAGAGTTGAGAAAGTAATGCTGAGAACGATTAGATACAATTTAAACCACCCATTCGTAGACGTACGTAGGTTTTGAGTTGATATCTTAAATGGATAATTGATGAAGTTTTTAAGCACTATTAAAATAATCTACAAAATCTGGGAAATTGAGCTCTAGAAACTGATTAGAGTGTGTCCACTTTTGGTTATCTTACCCTAACGATGTAACTATAAAACGCATATTGGATTATCTCCGTCTGGGTGAAACATGTTAAATTAAACTGCCCATAAGGTCTGAACATGTTATAATTTTTCTTCCCAGTATGAGAGAAGTTGCGGGATTTATTGAATAACCTGTTTTCCATAAAGTTAAAGAGAATTCGAGGGATGCTCGATGTAATTTATAATGTTGTACAAAGCCTAAAGTTTTCCATCAAACTAATTATCATTGAGTGATTAATGTGATGTAGTAAAGTAATTGAAATACGTTGCATAAGTAAACATAATCTACTTTTATTAAAAGGCGCAATATCTGCTTCCTAGTCATTAGTGTCGATTTTATTCTTTGATTGCTAATCTATTCATTTGGCATTTGAGAATCATAGCTGGAGTAACGTTTGTACTATTCAATTTGGGCTATTATTTTTCTGGGAATTGCTGATAGTGACGTGTCTTGATTTTACTTGTAAAGTGTGTTTATTTCTGGAGAATGTTAGTCATTTACATGCTTTGGTGGTTCAGTGGTAGGATTCTCGCCTGCCACGCGGGATGCCCGAGTTCCATTCCCAGTCATGGCGCTGGCTGAATTCAGAGTTTTTGATTGTAAATAATCTATTTGTATGTTTTGCCTGGAAAGTTATGGTCGCTAGTGTTTGTATAAGAGATAAATTTAATGTTTTCAATAGATTGTTTAGGTTAAATTGATAGACTAATTCAACTTAAAATAATAACGAAGTGAATTCTGATGCGAGACGATGTCTGTTCACTAAATGATCTGCTGGAATAATGTATTGAGAATTGGGTCGTATTTAAATTACTGTATCAATAGAGAAGACAGTTACCTAAGTTAAAGAAATTCTGAATAATAGCGGGGAGAGAATGGCAATGGAAAGTGGTTACCCGAAGTGTTTTTCATTCTTATAGATTGACTGACGCATGTTATAATTTTGGCGCTGCGTGTTATTTTTAAAGAAATAGGATACATTCTCATAAGTGTGAAGAGCAAAGAGAAGAGGAAGTTATAAAGTTGGGGTTTTTAATCTTACGATAGAGGTAAGGAAAAACGTTGAAATGAGAGGGGTTATATTTTTACCCAACTGGGGGAAAAAGAAGGAAGAGAGTTAGTTGCTATGTTGGCTACTAATTGTCAGGGAAAGTTGCTGGAGGCAGGTAGATTGTTGTAGAATAACGTAAATTTGCGTTATTAGTTTGAATATACAATAACCTTACTCTAATTGTTTTGACCGTTGTTCAGGTAATTTTTTTTCTGTATTTCTAGCAGCTGATTCGCTAGGTGGGCATCAGAGATTTGTGGCGTTTATATTTACTGTATTGTTCTGAGAATTGGGAGACTGGATGTCTGAATCATAAAACATCGTAAGGATAGATTCTGATGGTTATTGATTCTTGGTTTGATTGTTTAAGTAACACCAGTTAATTTGAGCAGGAAAGTTCATGTAGTCTAACGTTATAGCATGTTTCCATTATGTGGAACAATGTCAGGTCATTAAAGATGATTGCTGGATTGAATAGTACGCCAACCTGTTGACAGAAGACTAAATGGGTATGAATGTTGAAAAGCAAACTTGGGCCAAACTAGTAAACTAGTATGTTAACGTGGGGAGTATCATATATTTGAATTATAGTGTTGTTACCGCAATAGTCAAAACAATTTCATATGGTTTGGGTAATTAGCTAGGTTGAATTTTGTATTTGAGTCCCTTTATAATTTGCTTTTTAAAAGAGAGGTTGGAATCAAGTATGATGCCTTGGCACTTAAAATCAGATACCACCAGGAGCTTTTTAGTAGTAGTTGGTTTTTGAGGAACATGCAGACTGTGTTTTATTTTATTGAGATGTAAACATGAGTCTCTGAGCAATTTTGTCATCTGAACCATTATAGTAGTGAGTTCTTGTGTAGTCTGTTATTTGCATGAATTTATCACTGTATCATCTGCATACATTGGAACTTCAGACCCTGTACAGACTAAAGGAAGATCATTAATGGATGTGCTGAACAGTATTGACCTTTGGGGAATGAAAGCTTTGTGGATATGAATGGAAAAAAGTTTGTTTTGATTTTTACGCTGAGACAGCACCAACTTTTGAAAGATTTGTTAAAATCAGGATAGTTTTTACAAAATGTATATCAACAGGTTGAAATGATTATATTTCTGATTAAAGAGGTTTATTTGTTTATTGTTTGTTTTAGGAGTTGATTTAACTTAATTAAACATTGTATTCTGATGTGTTTGAGTAGGATTCTTTCTTCCGGGATGGATGGAAATTGAAGGAGACATGGGATTTACATTACTCTCATACGGAGAGATGTGTGTAAAACATGGGGAGGATTCAGTTTTTTGAGGGTTTGAATTGAAGTTATACACCTTCAGTGATATGTGAAGGAGTGTATTGTATTGTTGAGTGTATTGTATTGTTGTGTTTGTTTTGTTCTATTCCCGAGGGGTATAGGTCTAACTTTTTGATCCTTGGCTCTACGATGGAGTTGACAGTGAGATGGGGAGTATAAACCAATTTGAAAGAATAGTTTCAATAGAATGTTTTGATATTCTCTGTGAAATATGTTTAGATATGTGTATTAAGAATAATTGGTAAAAGTAATAATTGATCATGTAGTTAATGAACTGAACTAAACTATTGTTCTGATCTGTTCTTTCGAGGTTATCATGAAAAGTGACATCAGACGGTATCTTAATGCATGGAAGAGATAATTGGACCGAATGGTGTGTGTTCCTCAAAACCCCCTCTAACTGGCTGAAGAAGAGTGACAAAGGCGTTGAAGGAGGCTTTCCTAACCACTTCTACCAAGAGAAAAGAACCAAGCCAGAAATTGGTGTACAGTATCAGATCTAAGCTATCAACTGCTTTTCTTTCATGGTTCTCTCATACTGTGATGAGTCCACTTAGATTGATCATGGAGAAAGATCTGTTCTAACATTTTCTTATGATGCTGGTATATTGGTTGACGAATGGACAAGACATGAGTGGTAAAGATGAGACATTGAAATTGGGACATTATCATGGGCCGTCCACTTTGAACTGTAAAGCTATCTGAAGAAAAACTAAAGAGACGCCAGAAGATTCAGTGCCTGAGAGGGGGGGGGTTGGTCAACTGTGCCATTAAATTGTAAAAGGTGTTTATCTTTCATTTGAGCTATTGGACTTGTTAATGTGTGGAGGTAAAATATTTCTAAGAATATTTTTGCATTCTGTGCGCCATCTTTTGAGTTGAGTGTGGTGGGGGGGGTGCCCTAGGGGATCGTGGTAGCGTGAACAAGTTAAATTGAGGTTTTTACTTTGAGTGATAAGACACATTTGAATCACTGAGGAATGCTATTCTAAATATTGGTTGGATAAATAGTTGGGTTGTTACTTATGATTTGGAATATGAATGATTTCACTGCCCTATTCTCTATTCCTGAGTATATTTCTGAGCACGAGGACTTAGAGGGATGTCTGTCCTATATGTTGTGAGGAGGCCTGTGTTTAGACACTGGTTCTCATGTAACTTGAGGAGCATTTCTAAATAAGTTTTTAATTTCCTCAAATGGATTATTCTGTGTTATTAACCTTTTGCCTCAAACGAATTAGCAGCGGACATAAATACAAATAGTAACTTTTCCTGAAAATCGCAAATGAAATGAAATAAATATATTCAAACACAAGCTTAGCCTTTTGTTAACAACACTGTCATCTCAGATTTTCAAAATATGCATTGCAGCCAATGCTAGTCTTTACTGTTTTAAAGAAACATCATGACTAACTTTAGTCTTCTGTGTTTCAGAGAAACATCATGACCAACTTTAGTCTTTACTGTTTTAGAGAAACATCATGACCAACTTTAGTCTTTACTGTTTTAGAGAAACATCATGACCAACTTTAGTCTTCTGTGTTTCAGAGAAACATCATGACCGACTTTAGTGTTCTGTGTTTTAGAGAAACATCATGACCAACTTTAGTCTTTACTGTTTCAGAGAAACATCATGACCAACTTTAGTCTTTACTGTTTTAGAGGAACATCATGACCAACTTTAGTGTTCTTTGTTTTCGAGAAACATCATGACCAACTTTAGTCTTTACTGTTTCAGAGAAACATCATGACCAACTTTAGTGTTCTGTGTTTTAGAGAAACATCATGACCAACTTTAGTGTTCTGTGTTTCAGAGAAACATCATGACCAACTTTAGTGTTCTGTGTTTCAGAGAAACATGACCAACTTTAGTGTTCTGTGTTTTAGAGAAACATCATGACCAACTTTAGTCTTTACTGTTTTAGAGGAACATCATGACCAACTTTAGTGTTCTTTGTTTTAGAGAAACATCATGACCAACTTTAGTGTTCTGTTTTAGAGAAACTGTCTTTACTGTTTTAGAGAAACATCATGACCAACTTTAGTCTTTATTGTTTTAGAGAAACATCATGCCCAACTTTAGTCTTTACTGTTTTAGAGAAACATCATGACCAACTTTAGTCTTTACTGTTTTAGAGGAACATCATGACCAACTTTAGTGTTCTGTGTTTCAGAGAAACATCATGACCAACTTTAGTGTTCTGTGTTTTAGAGAAACATCATGACCAACTTTAGTGTTCTGTGTTTCAGAGAAACATCATGACCAACTTTAGTGTTCTGTGTTTTAGAGAAACATCATGACCAACTTTAGTGTTCTGTGTTTTAGAGAAACATCATGACCAACTTTAGTGTTCTGTGTTTCAGAGAAACATCATGACCAACTTTAGTGTTCTTTGTTTTCGAGAAACATCATGACCAACTTTAGTCTTCACTGTTTTAGAGAAACATCATGACCAACTTTAGTCTTTACTGTTTTAGAGGAACATCATGACCAACTTTAGTGTTCTGTGTTTCAGAGAAACATCATGACCAACTTTAGTGTTCTGTTTTTAGAGAAACATCATGACCAACTTTAGTGTTTACTGTTTTCAGAGAAACATCATGACCAACTTTAGTGTTCTGTGTTTTAGAGAAACATCATGACCAACTTTAGTGTCCTTTCTCTCTTTCTTATGTTTTCCAACAGCAGTAATGGTTCATGAATCACATGCCTCTATTCCACTAAGATGCCTCTATTCCACACACACACACACACACACACACACACTTCTATCTCAATCTAGCCATCTCTGGTCACTGTCAGCATCTAGTTAATGAGAAGGGGACTAAAATCAATGCACACACCATGGGAGGAGTTCCTGAATACCTACCCCTCGTGTTTGTGTTTGTGTGTGTGTGTCTGTGTGTGTCCTTTATCTTCCCCAGTGTGGAAAGAGAGAAATGAAGAATTACATTTAAAGACAAACGTCATCCTGAATAATTTCTGCTGACTAATCTCTCCCTCCCTCTCTCTCTTGCTCTCCCTCCACAGCAACTCATATCTCTCAGAGAGTCACTGATGTCACCCAGCCCATCAGGGCTCAAAGGCCCCCAATTACCAAATATAAAGCAACTTCCACACATCCTCTGTCTCCCCTCCATCTCTCTCTTTCCCTCTGTTCTGACTCTCTACCCTCTCTCTCTTTCCTTTTCCCTCTGTTCTGAGTCTCTACCCTCCCCCTCTCTCTCTTTCCCTCTGTTCTGACTCTCTGCCCTCCCTCTCTCTCTCTCTCTCTCCTCTGTTCTGACTCTCTACCATCCCTCTCTCTCTCTTCCCTCTGTTCTGACTCTCTCCCCTCTCTCTCTTTCCCTTTCCCTCTGTTCTGACTCTCTGCCCTCCCTCTCTCTCTTTCCCTCTGTTCTGACTCTCTCCCCTCTCTCTCTTTCCCTCTGTTCTGACTCTCTACCCTCCCTCTCTCTCTCTCTCTCTCTTTCCCTTTCCCTCTGTTCTGACTCTCTACCCTCCCTCTCTCTCTCTTTCCCTCTGTTCTGACTCTCTCCCCTCTCTCTCTCTCTTTCCCTTTCCCTCTGTTCTGACTCTCTACCATCCCTCTCTCTCTCTTCCCTCTGTTCTGACTCTCTCCCCTCTCTCTCTCTCTCTTTCCCTCTGTTCTGACTCTCTGCCCTCCCTCTCTCTCTCTCTCTCTCTCTCTCTCACCCTCTGTTCTGACTCTCTCCCCTCCCTCTCTCTCTTCCCCTCTGTTCTGACTCTCTGCCCTCCCTCTCTCTCTCTTTCCCTCTGTTCTGACTCTCTCCCCTCCCTCTCTCTCTTTCCCTCTGTTCTGACTCTCTACCCTCCCTCTCTCTCTTCCCCTCTGTTCTGACTCTCTGCCCTCCCCCTCTCTCTCTTTCCCTCGGTTCTGACTCTCTCTCTTCCCCTCTGTTCTGACTCTCTGCCCTCTCTCTCTCTTTCTCTTTCCCTCTGTTCTGACTCTCTGCCCTCCCTCTCTCTCTTCCCCTCTGTTCTGACTCTCTGCCCTCCCTCTCTCTCTCTTTCCCTCTGTTCTGACTCTCTCCCCTCTCTCTCTCTCTCTTTCTCTTTCCCTCTGTTCTGACTCTCTCCCCTCCCTCTCTCTCTTCCCCTCTGTTCTGACTCTCTACCATCCCTCTCTCTCTCTTCCCTCTGTTCTGACTCTCTCCCCTCTCTCTTTCCCTTTCCCTCTGTTCTGACTCTCTGCCCTCCCTCTCTCTCTTTCCCTCTGTTCTGACTCTCTCCCCTCTTTCCCTTTCCCTCTGTTCTGACTCTCTCCCTCCCTCTCTCTCTTTTCCCTCTGTTCTGACTCTCTCCCCTCTCTCTCTCTCTTTCCCTTTCCCTCTGTTCTGACTCTCTACCATCCCTCTCTCTCTCTTCCCTCTGTTCTGACTCTCTCCCTCTCTCTCTTTCCCTCTGTTCTGACTCTCTGCCCTCCCTCTCTCTCTCTCTCTCTCTCTCACCCTCTGTTCTGACTCTCTCCCCTCCCTCTCTCTCTTCCCCTCTGTTCTGACTCTCTGCCCTCCCTCTCTCTCTCTTTCCCTCTGTTCTGACTCTCTCCCCTCCCTCTCTCTCTTTCCCTCTGTTCTGACTCTCTACCCTCCCTCTCTCTCTTCCCTCTGTTCTGACTCTCTGCCCTCCCCTCTCTCTTTTCCCTCGTTCTGACTCTCTCTCTTCCCCTCTGTTCTGACTCTCTGCCCTCTCTCTCTCTTTCTCTTTCCCTCTGTTCTGACTCTCTGCCCTCCCTCTCTCTCTCCCCTCTGTTCTGACTCTCTGCCCTGAATCTTCTCTCTTTCCCTCTGTTCTGACTCTCTCCCCTCTCTCTCTCTCTTTTTCTCTTTCCCTCTGTTCTGACTCTCTCCCCTCCCTCTCTCTCTTCCCCTCTGTTCTGACTCTCTGCCCTCCCTCTCTCTCTTCCCCTCTGTTCTGTCTCTCTGCCCTCCCTCTCTCTTCCCCTCTGTTCTGACTCTCTACCCTCCCTCTCTCTTCCCCTCTGTTCTGACTCTCTACTCTCCTACTCCCTCTGTGATATCTAAGTTTTTTTTTAAATGAAATTGTTCACATATAAAGTTAACCGTTTTTGGCTTTGTAATTATGTTTTATTGTGTGTAGATTGATGAGGGAAAAAAATTTGAATTCATTTTATTTTAGAATAAGGCTGTAACGTGACAAAATGTGTAAAAAGTCAAGGGGTCTGAATACTTTCTGAATGTTACTGTATATCAGTATATTAGTCTCTCTCTCTCTCTGCAGTGATGTTCTTTTCATCACTTCTGGTTGAACACTGCCATCAAGTGGTGATTGTCCAAACTGCACCACTGTTATGATAGAGAAAGTGAGAGATAGCAAGAGCAGAAAGTGTGGGAGAGAGAGAGAGCAGAGTGTGGGAGAGAGAGAGCAGAGTGTGGCAGAGAGAGAGCAGGAAGAGAGAGCAGAGAGTGTGGGAGAGAGAGGGAGCAGAGAGAGAGCAGAAAGTGTGGGAGAGAGAGAGCAGAGAGTGTGGGAGAGAGAGAATCAGAGAGAGCAGAGTGTGAGAGAGAGGGAGCAGAGAGAGAGCAGAGTGAGGGAGAGAGAGCAGAGAGAAAGACATCTGAGAGTGTGGGAGAGAGAGGGAGTGAGAGCAGGCTTAAAGCAAAGAGAGAGTGAGAGCAGAGAGAGAACAGAGAGGAGAGCAGCAGAGCAGAGAGAACAGAGTAAGCAGAGAGCAGGCTGAGTGAGCAGGGAACACTAGTTGCAGAGTGACAGCAGAAAATAAATAGAGCAGAGTGAGAGAGCAGACAACACTAGAGAGCAGAAAGAGAGAGCATCAAGACACAGAGAATAGTGACCCTGCATCACAACACTGTTGCTATAGTGACCCTGCATTACAACACTATGTTGCTATAGTGACCCTGCATTACAACACTCTGTTGCTATAGTGACCCTGCATCACAACACTATGTTGCTTTAGTGACCCTGCATCACAACACTCTGTTGCTATAGTGACCCTGCATTACAACACTATGTTGCTATAGTGACCCTGCATCACAACACTCTGTTGCTATAGTGACCCTGCATTACAACACTATGTTGCTATAGTGACCCTGCATCACAACACTCTGTTGCTATAGTAACCCTGCATTACATCACTCTGTTGTACAATTTGTTTAAATTCTATTCCACATATTTAATTGTTTTGTATTTCATTTCATATTTGTTTCATGTTTCAACCAGTCGCAGGTTAACATCAACCTGACAGAGGAAACGTAAAATCAATAAACAAACTGTTTTCACAATTAACAGCCTTTTCTTGTTTCAAGTATGTTTTATTATGAAAAGTACAATATATCCTTGTATACTTGTACAACTATGGAGCGTATGTCCATATATAATTATACAATTTGTTTTTCAACATAAAAGACAACACATGATCACATTGGTATTTTAACAGTGTTGTTGTAAGAGGTCCTCACAACTATAGAAAGACGCGCATGTGTGTGTGTGTCCAGAATGTGTGTGTGTGTGTGTGTCCAGCGTGTGTGTGTGTGTCCAGCGTGTGTGTGTGTGTCCAGTGTGTGTGTGTGTCCAGTGTATGTCTGAGTCCAGTGTGTGTGTGTGTGTGTCCAGTATGTGTGTCCAGCATGTGTGTGTGTGTGTGTGTGTCCAGCGTGTGTGTGTGTGTCCAGCGTGTGTGTGTGTGTCCAGCGTGTGTGTGTGTGTCCAGTGTGTGTGTGTGTCCAGTGTGTGTCTGAGTCCAGTGTGTGTGTGTGTGTGTGTGTGTCCAGTGTGTGTGTGTCCAGTGTGTGTGTGTGTGTGTGTGTCCAGTGTGTGTGTGTGTGTGTCTGTGTCCAGTGTCCAGTGTGTGTGTCCAGTGTGTGTGTGTCCAGTGTGTGTGTGTGTGTGTGTGTGTGTCCAGTGTGTGTGTGTCCTGTGTGTGTGTGTGTCCAGTGTGTGTGTGTGTGTGTGTCCAGTGTGTCCTGTGTGTGTGTGTGTGTCCAGTGTGTGTGTGTGTGTGTGTCCAGTGTGTGTCCTGTGTGTGTGTGTGTGTGTGTGTGTGTGTCCAGTGGTGTGTGTGTCCTGTGTGTGTGTGTGTCCTGTGTGTGTGTGTGTGTTTGTCCAGTGTGTGTGTGTGTCTGTGTCCAGTATGTGTCTGTGTGTCCAGTATGTGTGTGTGTGTCCAGTATGTGTGTGTGTGTGTCCAGCATGTGTGTGTGTGTGTCCAGCATGTGTGTGTGTCCAGCGTGTGTGTGTGTGTGTCTGTGTCCAGCGTGTGTGTGTGTGTGTGTCCAGTGTGTGTGTGTGTGTCCAGTGTGTGCGTGTGTGTCCAGTGTGTGCGTGTGTGTCCAGTGTGTGTGTGTGTGTGTGTGTGTGCCCAGCGTGTGTGTGTGTGTCCAGCGTGTGTGTGTGTGTCCAGCGTGTGTGTGTGTGTCTGTGTCCAGCGTGTGTGTGTGTGTGTGTCCAGCGTGTGTGTGTCTGTGTCCAGCGTGTGTGTATGTGTGTGTCCAGCATGTATGTCTGTGTCCAGTGTGTGTGTGTTCAGTGTGTGTGTGTGTGTTCAGTGTGTGTGTGTGTGTGTGTGTGTCCAGTGTCTGTGTGTGTGTTCAGTGTGTGTGTGTGTCTGTGTGTGTCCAGTGTTTGTCTGTGTATATCACTGAGTCACCAAACCACCATTATTATTTACAGGGACACTGAGGAGTGTGTGTTTGTGTGTTCAGTGTGTGTGTCCAGTGTGTGTGTGTGTGTTCAGTGTGTGTGTGTGTCCAGTGTGTGTGTGTGTGTTCAGTGTGTGTGTGTGTTCCAGTGTGTGTGTGTCCAGTGTATGTGTGTGTGTTTGTCCAGTGTGTGTGTGTGTGTTTGTCCAGTGTGTGTGTGTTTGTCCAGTGTGTGTGTGTGTGTTTTTGTGTGTGTGTGTGTGTGTGTGTTCAGTGTGTGTGTTTGTGTTCAGTGTGTGTGTGTGTGTGTCCAGTGTGTGTGTGTGTGTTCAGTGTGTCTAGTATGTGTGTGTGTGTTTTTGTCCAGTGTGTGTGTGTGTGTTGTCCAGCGTGTGTGTGTGTGTGTTCAGTGTGTGTGTGTGTGTGTTCAGTGTGTGTGTGTCCAGTGTGTGTGTGTGTTCAGTGTGTCTAGTGTGTGTGTTTTTTGTCCAGTGTGTGTGTGTGTGTTTGTCCAGCGTGTGTGTGTTTGTGTTCAGTGTGTGTGTGTGTGTGTGTTCAGTGTGTGTGTGTGTGTCCAGTGTGTCTGTGTGTGTGTGTGTTTTTGTCCAGCGTGTGTGTGTGTGTATTCAGTGTGTGTGTGTTCAGTGTGTGTTTGTGTGTCCAGTGTGTGTGTGTGTGTGTGTGTATTCAGTGTGTGTGTGTTCCAGTGTGTGTTTGTGTGTCCAGTGTGTGTGTGTGTGTGTTATTGTTTCAGGGACACTGAAAGACCATCACACTGAGGAGTCACCATAAAACCAAAACCCTGGATAGAGGGGCTCAGTGAATGTGGAGGTGAATGTGATCAGGTGGGTCAGTGTGTCAGAGGAGGCTCTATAGAAGGACAGAGTGCCGGCTGGCCAGTCCAGATACACTCCTACTCTGTGGGAGCTGGAGGAGAGGACGACTATGGTAGTGGGATTATTATTGTGCCTGGCAGTGTAACTGTTGTCAGAGCAGAACAGACTCCAGGACTTGTCATTGTATCCAAGACAACAGTCATTATCCCCTCCTCTCCTGCTGATTCCTTTATATGTCACTCCTATAACAGCCTCTCCACTCCACTCTACCTCCCAGTAACAGCGCCCAGTCAGACCCTCTCTACACAACACCTGTCCCCAGCCCTCAAATCTCTCTGGGTGATCAGGATACGGCTGCTTCTCTCTCCTACATGTCACCTTTCTGTTCTCCTCAGACAGAGAGAGGTGTCTGTTTACTGTGTTTGGGTCCAGTGTGAGATCACAGACATCTGATGGATGAAACCAGACACAATATTAGAAATCATCATCATTCACATTAGAATGTTAACTCACTTTTCACTAATTAATTTAATGTAGATGTTTCTAGGTATCAAAAGGAGAAGTTAAGGTAACTTGAGACTTGTTGAATGATCATATGTTATACTGTATGGTAATATAAAACTCACTAATTCCCATTAATTGCACGCACGCACGCACACACAGTCAAAGCAACTCTTTGTAAACTTTAGTGTCCCTGATTTCTGCTTCTGTAGAACTACAGCTGATATTTAATATGACCAAGTAAGTAATGATGGTGGTCTTTTGACTTTGACTTAACTTGAATTAAGACTTATTCTTAGTCATATTCTTCACAGCAGTCAACACTCACATTTTCTAAGTCCAGGTTTCATTCTGTTCTCTCCACCATGTTCCACACTGTAGCGGTAAGCAGAAGAACAGACAGTCATTGAGGGATACACCTGAACACACACACACACACAAACACTGGACACACACACACACACACACAAACACTGGACACACACACACACACTGTCAAGCGTTGGCAAGAATGTTTGTGTGTGTGTGACCAGTGTGTGTGTGTGTGTGTGTGTGTGTGGTTCCAGTATGTGTGTGTGTGTGTCCAGTGTGTGTGTGTGTGTGTGTCCAGTGTGTGTGTGTGTGTGTGTGTGTGTCCAGTGTTTGTGTGTCCAGTGTGTGTATTTGTGTCCAGTGCGCGTGTGTGTGTATATGTCCAGTGTGTGTTTCACATTGGACACACACACACACACACACACACACACACACACACACACACACGGTCAGCATATAACTTTGTCCAAGTGGTGGTCAGAATGTTTGTCTTAACCAGCCTGATAAGTCAAACATGTCAGATATGAACATTGACATAA
Organism: Oncorhynchus nerka; assembly: GCF_034236695.1. Lineage (NCBI taxonomy): Eukaryota > Metazoa > Chordata > Actinopteri > Salmoniformes > Salmonidae > Oncorhynchus > Oncorhynchus nerka. The sequence continues at coordinate 67,456 of NW_027040234.1, read as the reverse complement.
ACCCTCTACATACTTGAGTTTCTCCAGTCTGCAGTGTGGATCCTCCAGTCCAGCAGAGAGCAGTCTGACTCCTGAGTCTCCTGGGTGATTGTAGCTCAGGTCCAGCTCTCTCAGGTGTGAGGGGTTTGACCTCAGAGCTGAGACCAGAGAAGCACAGCCTTCCTCTGTGACTAGACAGCCTGACAGCCTGCAAAGAGTCAAATCATATTAAAACCACACTGATATTCTTTGGTGGTGAAAATAGTGGCAGTATATTTTTTCAACATATTCAGATATATCAGTGTCCTGAAACCTGCCATATCTATTCATAAAATAGTGTATCATCATAAAAAATGACAAATGATCAAAGTATTGCCTGCAGATAGAAACATGTATAGTACAAATATTATAGTAGACTGACCAGACCAGTTTAAAAAGCAGTATCAGTCAGAAGACAGACAGTGAGGAATCAGATTTAGCAAAGCACCACATTTAAAACTGTAAACCTCACTGTCCAAACACATATGGTGTGGACTATGTGTGTCTGGTAAACACATGTGGATCTGGTGAACAGTTATCACTTGTTGACCAACTACAGGAATACTGACCTCAGAGTCTCCAGTTTACAGTGGGGATTCCCCAGTCCAGCAGAGAGCAGCTTCACTCCTGAATCCTTCAGGTCATTGTTACTCAGATCCAGCTCTCTCAGGTGTGAGGGGTTTGAACTGAGAACTGAGGCCAACACTTCACAGGATGTGTCTGTGAGTTTACAGCCAGTGAGTCTGAAACACAGAAGAAATACAATGACAGACAGGATGTATTAAAATATTTCGCTTAGCTTTCTCTGCTTACACTGTAACCTGTGCACAAATAACGTGTTGGGTTTAGCCTCAGACCAGAGAGGCACAGCCTAGAAATGACACATTTTCCAAGTATTGCTTGTAGATAGAAAGATGCATATTAACAAATATGTGAGTAGACTGACCAGACCAGTTTAAAAATCAGTATCAGTCAGAAGACAGACAGTGAGGTATCAGATTTAGATTGTATTGAGTATACAGTCCACACCATATCTATTTAGACAGTGAGGAATCAGATTTAGATTGTATTGAGTATACAGTCCACACCATATCTATTTAGACAGTGAGGTATCAGATTTAGATTGTATTGAGTATACAGTCCACACCATATCTATTTAGACAGTGAGGTATCAGATTTAGATTGTATTGAGTATACAGTCTACACCATATCTATTTAGACAGTGAAGCTGACATTTTAAATGTGTCTCTATACTCCAACATTTTGGATTTGAGGTCAAATGTTTCATATGAGGTGACAGTATATATTAAGAAAAATCATGAATGAATCATGAATAATAATGAGTGAGAAAGTTACAGAGGCTAGAACAAAACATGCTAACCTCTCACCATTACCAATAACAGAGGCTACAACAAAACATACTAACCTCTCACCATTACCAATAACAGAGGCTACAACACAACATACTAACCTCTCACCATTACCAATAACAGAGGCTACAACAAAACATGCTAACCTCTCACCATTACCAATAACAGGGGCTACAACAAAACATACTAACCTCTCACCATTACCAATAACAGAGTCTACAACAAAACATGCTAACCTCTCACCATTACCAATAACAGAGACTACAACAAAACATGCTAACCTCTCACCATTACCAATAACAGAGGCTACAACAAAACATGCTAACCTCTCACCATTACCAATAACAGAGGCTACAACAAAACATGCTAACCTCTCACCATTACCAATAACAGAGGCTACAACAAAACATGCTAACCTCTCACCATTACCAATAACAGAGGCTACAACAAAACATGCTAACCTCTCACCATTACCAATAACAGAGGCTACAACAAAGCATGCTAACCTCTCACCATTACCAATAACAGAGGCTACAACAAAACATGCTAACCTCTCACCATTACCAATAACAGAGGCTACAACAAAACATGCTAACCTCTCACCATTACCAATAACAGAGACTACAACAAAACATGCTAACCTCTCACCATTACCAGTAACAGAGGCTACAACAAAACATGCTAACCTCTCACCATTACCAATAACAGAGGCTACAACAAAACATGCTAACCTCTCACCATTACCAATAACAGAGGCTACAACAAAACATGCTAACCTCTCACCATTACCAATAACAGAGGCTACAACAAAACATACTAACCTCTCACCATTACCAATAACAGAGACTACAACAAAACATACTAACCTCTCACCATTACCAATAACAGAGGCTAGAACAAAACATACTAACCTCTCACCATTACCAATAACAGAGACTACAACAAAACATGCTAACCTCTCACCATTACCAATAACAGAGGCTACAACAAAACATGCTAACCTCTCACCATTACCAATAACAGAGCTACAACAAAACATACTAACCTCTCACCATTACCAATAACAGAGGCTACAACAAAACAAGCTAACCTCTCACCATTACCAATAACAGAGGCTACAACAAAACATGCTAACCTCTCACCATTGCCAATAACATAGGCTACAACAAAACATGCTAACCTCTCACCATTACCAATAACAGAGACTACAACAAAACATGCTAACCTCTCACCATTACCAATAACAGAGGATACAACAAAACATACTAACCTCTCACCATTACCAATAACAGAGAATACAACAAAACATGCTAACCTCTCACCATTACCAATAACAGAGACCACAACAAAACATACTAACCTCTCACCATTACCAACAACAGAGGCTACAACAAAACATGCTAACCTCTCACCATTACCAATAACAGAGGCTACAACAAAACATGCTAACCTCTCACCATTACCAATAACAGAGGATACAACAAAACATGCTAACCTCTCACCATTACCAATAACAGAGGACACAACAAAACATGCTAACCTCTCACCATTACCAATTTTTTATTTGTATTTTTTATTTCACCTTTATTTAACCAGGTAGGCTAGTTGAGAACACGTTCTCATTTGCAACTGCGACCTGGCCAAGATAAAGCATAGCAGTGTGAAAAGACAACACAGAGTTACACATGGAGTAAACAATTAACAAGTCAATAACACAGTAGAAAAAAGGGGAGTCTATATACATTGTGTGCAAAAGGCATGAGGAGGTAGGCGAATAATTACAATTTTGCAGATTAACACTGGAGTGATAAATGATCAGATGGTCATGTACAGGTAGAGATATTGGTGTGCAAAAGAGCAGAAGAGTAAATAAATAAAAACAGTATGGGGATGAGGTAGGTGAAAATGGGTGGGCTATTTACCAATAGACTATGTACAGCTGCAGCGATCGGTTAGCTGCTCGGATAGCTGATGTTTGAAGTTGGTGAGGGAGATAAGTTTTTGCTATTCGTTCCAGTCACAGACAGCAGAGTACTGGAACGAAAGGCGGCCAAATGAGGTGTTGGCTTTAGGGATGATCAGTGAGATACACCTGCTGGAGCGCGTGCTACGGATGGGTGTTGCCATCGTGACCAGTGAACTGAGATTAGGCGGAGCTTTACCTAGCATGGACTTGTAGATGACCTGGAGCCAGTGGGTCTGGCGACGAATATGTAGCGAGGGCCAGCCGACTAGAGCATACAAGTCGCAGTGGTGGGTGGTATAAGGTGCTTTAGTGACAAAACGGATGGCACTGTGATAAACTGCATCCAGTTTGCTGAGTAGAGTGTTGGAAGCAATTATGTAGATGACATCGCCAAAGTCGAGGATCGGTAGGATAGTCAGTTTTACTAGGGTAAGTTTGGCGGCGTGAGTGAAGGAGGCTTTGTTGCGGAATAGAAAGCCGACTCTTGATTTGATTTTCGATTGGAGATGTTTGATATGAGTCTGGAAGGAGAGTTTACAGTCTAGCCAGACACCTAGGTACTTATAGATGTCCACATATTCAAGGTCGGAACCATCCAGGGTGGTGATGCTGGTCAGGCGTGCGGGTGCAGGCAGCGAATGGTTGAAAAGCATGCATTTGGTTTTACTAGCGTTTAAGAGCAGTTGGAGGCCACGGAAGGAGTGTTGTATGGCATTGAAGCTCGTTTGGAGGTTAGATAGCACAGTGTCCAAGGAGGGGCCGGAAGTATATAGAATGGTGTCGTCTGCGTAGAGGTATATCAGGGAATCGCCCGCAGCAAGAGCAACATCATTGATATATACAGAGAAAAGAGTCGGCACGAGAATTGAACCCTGTGGCACCCCCATAGAGACTACCAGAGGACCGGACAGCATGCCCTCCGATTTGACACACTGAACTCTGTCTGCAAAGTAATTGGTGAACCAGGCAAGGCAGTCATCCGAAAACCGAGGCTACTGAGTCTGCCGATAAGAATATGGTGATTGACAGAGTCGAAAGCCTTGGCAAGGTCGATGAAGACGGCTGCACAGTACTGTCTTTTATCGATGGCGGTTATGATATCGTTTAGTACCTTGAGCGTGGCTGAGGTGCACCCGTGACCGGCTCGGAAACCAGATTGCACAGCGGAGAAGGTACGGTGGGATTCGAGATGGTCAGTGACCTGTTTGTTGACTTGGCTTTCGAAGACCTTAGATAGGCAGGGCAGGATGGATATAGGTCTATAGCAGTTTGGGTCCAGGGTGTCTCCCCTTTGAAGAGGGGGATGACTGCGGCAGCTTTCAATCCTTGGGGATCTCAGACGATATGAAAGAGAGGTTGAACAGGCTGGTAATAGGGGTTGCGACAATGGCGGCGGATAGTTTCAGAAATAGAGGGTCCAGATTGTCAAGCCCAGCTGATTTGTACGGGTCCAGGTTTTGCAGCTCTTTCAGAACATCTGCTATCTGGATTTGGGTAAAGGAGAACCTGGAGAGGCTTGGGCGAGTAGCTGAGGGGGGGCGGAGCTGTTGGCCGAGGTTGGAGTAGCCAGGCGGAAGGCATGGCCAGCCGTTGAGAAATGCTTGTTGAAGTTTTCGATAATCATGGATTTATCGGTGGTGACCGTGTTACCTAGCCTCAGTGCAGTGGGCAGCTGGGAGGAGGTGCTCTTGTTCTCCATGGACTTCACAGTGTCCCAGAACTTTTTGGAGTTGGAGCTACAGGATGCAAACTTCTGCCTGAAGAAGCTGGCCTTAGCTTTCCTGACTGACTGCGTGTATTGGTTCCTGACTTCCCTGAGCAGTTGCATATCGCGGGGACTATTCGATGCTATTGCAGTCCGCCACAGGATGTTTTTGTGCTGGTCGAGGGCAGTCAGGTCTGGAGTGAACCAAGGGCTGTATCTGTTCTTCGTTCTGCATTTTTTGAACGGAGCATGCTTATCTAAAATGGTGAGGAAGTTACTTTTAAAGAATGACCAGGCATCCTCAACTGACGGGATGAGGTCAATGTCCTTCCAGGATACCCGGGCCAGGTCGATTAGAAAGGCCTGCTCACAGAATGTGTTTTAGGGAGCGTTTGACAGTGATGAGGGGTGGTCGTTTGACTGCGGCTCCGTAGCGGACACAGGCAATGAGGCAGTGATCGCTGAGATCCTGGTTGAAGACAGCGGAGGTGTATTTGGAGGGCCAGTTGGTCAGGATGACGTCTATGAGGGTGCCCTTGTTTACAGAGTTAGGGTTGTACCTGGTGGGTTCCTTGATGATTTGTGTGAGATTGAGGGCATCTAGCTTAGATTGTATGACTGCCGGGGTGTTAAGCATATCCCAGTTTAGGTCACCTAACAGAACAAACTCTGAAGCTAGATGGGGGGCGATCAATTCACAAATAGTGTCCAGGGCACAGCTGGGAGCTGAGGGGGGTCGGTAGCATGCGGCAACAGTGAGAGACTTATTTCTGGAGAGAGTAATTTTCAAAATTAGTAGTTCGAACTGTTTGGGTATGGACCTGGAAAGTATGACATTACTTTGCAGGCTATCTCTGCAGTAGACTGCAACTCCTCCCCCTTTGGCAGTTCTATCTTGACGGAAGATGTTATAGTTGGGTATGGAAATCTCAGAATTTTTGGTGGCCTTCCTGAGCCAGGATTCAGACACGGCAAGGACATCAGGGTTAGCAGAGTGTGCTAAAGCAGTGAGTAAAACAAACTTAGGGAGGAGGCTTCTGATGTTGACATGCATGAAACCAAGGCTTTTTCGTTCACAGAAGTCAACAAATGAGGGTGCCTGGGGACATGCAGGGCCTGGGTTTACCTCCACATCACCCTCGGAACAGAGAAGGAGTAGTATGAGGGTGCGGCGTTGGGGACAGAGAATAAGAGGAGCGGGTTTCTGGGCATGGTAGAATATATTCAGGGCATAATGCGCAGACAGGGGTATGGTGGGGTGCGGGTACAGTGGAGGTAAGCCCAGGCACTGGGTGATGATGAGAGAGATTGTATCTCTGGACATGCTGGTTGTAATGGGTGAGGTCACCGCATGTGTGGGTGGTGGGACAAAGGAGGTATCAGGGGTATGAAGAGTGGAATTAGGGGCTCCATTGTAAACTAAAACAATGACAACTAACCTGAACAACAGTATACAAGGCATATTGACATTTGAGAGAGACATACAGCGAGGCATACAGTAATCACAGGTGTTGAATTGGGAGAGCTAGCTAAAACAGTAGGTGAGACAACAACAGCTAATCAGCTAGCACAACAACAGCAGGTAAAATGGTGTTAACTAGGCAGAGTGAGGGTCGGATTAACTACACACAGAGCCTGAGTGCGGCTGGGGCCGACAGATAAAACATAAACAAGCAGAATGGAGTACCGTGATTAATGGACAGTCCAGCATGCATCAGCTATGTAGCCAAGTGATCAGTGTCCAGGGGGCAGCGGTGGATGGGGCAGGGAAGCTGGACTGGCGAGTGTTATCCAGGTTAAAAAAAACGAACAATGACTAAATAGCTTCTGGTTAGCTTCTGGAGGTTCTTGAGTGTGTTCTAAAAATTAAAAATAATAGCGATTCCGTATCACATTGGGTGAGGCAGGTTACCGGAAGGTATAAACAAATTAAAAATCGAAAGAGATAGAAAGTAAATATGGGTCCAGTGAGTGTTTGGGACGCGGCGATTCAGACGGTTAGCAGGCCTGTGCTAACAAGCTAACAGTTAGTAGGCCGGGGCTAAACAAGGTAGCAGTTAGCGGACCGGGGCTAAACAAGCTAGCAGTTAGCAGGCCGAATTAGCAAGCAAGGAGATAGCAAGGGCTAGAGAGTTAGCCTTTGGGGGACGTCGCGATGGGTTGAGTCTGTTTATTCCTCTTCATGCGGTGACATCGATAGACCGGTCGTGGGTCCGGATATTGTAGCCCAGGAGTATGCTACGGTGGTAGCACAAGGGCTCTGGCCGGGCTAGCTTCAAGCTAAGTGGGTGGAAACGCTAGCCAGGAGTAATCATCCGGGGTTGCGGTTAGCTAGATAGCTAGTTGTGAAGATCCAGCTGAAGATGTTCCATTTGCGGTGGGAATCAGGGGATAAAAAAATAAAAAAATAAAAATAGGTCCGTTATGCTCTGGTTAGAGTCGCGTTGTTCGAACTGGCGAGAGCTTTCCGAGCTGAAGGTTAGCTGATGACCGGTTAGCTGAAGCCCGCTGAAGACCGCTAGCAATGGTTTGCTGGTAGTTAGCTGGCTAGCTTCAGTTGAGGGGTTCTGGATCCGAAGTAAATATAAATACTTTAGGAAAAATAGCTACATTGGGTGAGGCGGGTTGCAGGAGAGTATTTAGAAGTTGAGGTTTAGCTAAATGTTTTAAAAGATATGCGAAGAAAAATATGTAAAAACTGAAAAAAACGATATATACAAAGGGACGCGACACGACAAGACGTCTTACTGCTACGCCATCTTGGATATAACAAAACTTGCTAACCTTTCACCATTACCAATAACAGAGGCTACAACAAAACATGCTAACCTCTCACCATTACCAATAACAGAGGCTACAACAAAACATGCTAACCTCTCATCATTACCAATAACAGAGGCTACAACCAAACATGTTAACCTCTCATCATTACCAATAACAGAGGCTACAACCAAACATGTTAACCTCTCACCATTACCAATAACAGAGGCTACAACAAAACATGCTAACCTCTCACCATTACCAATAACAGAGGCTACAACAAAACATACTAACCTCTCATCATTACCAATAACAGAGGCTACAACCAAACATGTTAACCTCTCACCATTACCAATAACAGAGGACACAACAAAACATACTAACCTCTCACCATTACCAATTACAGAGTGGGTATGATCCTTGTCACTATGTAACTTTCTCATTCATCATTATTCTCGATTCATTCCTAATTATTCATAATCATGGTAGCATCCACATGAATGTAGAAGTGTTCAGAAACATCTTCTATTCTTACTGACAATACAAGTGAAGTGACTCCAAAATGACAGGACATTATTCACCATTCAGTTTCTATCAGGAAAAACATCCAAAACACAACCAAGACAAACTGGAAATACATTCAACAAGTTAGTAGAATCACAAGCTTGATGTAATCACTGCAGGCATGGAATATGGGACCAAATACTAAACTTATGACTACTTTAATACACTATAAGTGAATATAAATGAATAATTACGACCTTTCAAATGGGAGAACTACATACCTAAAGTGCTTTCATATCTGATAATACTGACCTCAGAGTCTCCAGTTTACAGTGGGGATTCCCCAGTCCAGCAGAGAGCAGCTTCACTCCTGAATCCTTCAGGTCATTGTAGCTCAGATCCAGCTCTCTCAGGTGTGAGGGGTTTGACCTCAGAGTTGAGACCAGAGAAGCACAGCCTTCCTCTGTGACTCCACAGGCTGACAGCCTGACAAAGAGATCATCATGACTTCACAAACACACTGTTCATTTAACACCAGTAGTGTAGAAGGACAATGGTAGATGCATTTAGTTAATTCTCCCCAACAACATATAGATTCATCTTCCGTTTCCTAGAATTGTATGGTCATATTGTTATACTAATGTGAAAATCAATGAATTTATTCAATTTGTTTTTCAAAAGAATATATTATACACACATACATATTTTATTTTATTTATTTATTTTATTTCTCTAAACTGAATATTTCTTCCTGATGATTAGTTCTTATATGTCATTTTATTTACTCACAGAGCAACTCTGGAGGCTTTGACCACTGGCAGCAGCCTCAGAAGACCTTCCTCTGATCTGGAGTATTTCTTCAGGTCAAACACATCCAGCTCCTTTTCTGAGGTCAGCAACACAAAGACCAGAGCTGACCACTGTGCAGGTGACAGGTTGGGTTTTGAGAGACTTCCTGATCTCAGGTATCTTTGGATCTCCTCCACTAGAGAATGGTCATTCAGTTCATTCAGACAGTGGAACAGATTGATGCTCCTCTCTGGGGAGAGATCCTCCCCGATCTTCTCCTTGATGTACTCGACTGTTTCTTCGTGGGTCTGTGAGCTGCTTCTTGTCTTTGTCAGTAAACCTCGTAAGTGCTTCTGATTGGACTCCAGTGAGAGGCCCAGAAGGAAGCGGAGGAAAAGGTCCAGGTTTCCCATCTCACTTTGTAAGGCTTTATCCACAGCACTCTTATAGAAAGTAACTTCAGGCTCGTCGTTTGTTTGCGGTTTGTCCATTAGATTCTCATTGTTGTTGATGAATGAGAGGAACACATATACAGCAGCCAGAAACTCCTGAATGCTCAGATGAACAAAGCAGAACACCTTGTCCTGGTACAGCCCACATTCCTCTTTAAAGAGCTGTGTGCACAATCCTGAGTACACTGAGGCTTCATTGACATCAATGCCAGCCTCTATCAGGTCTTCTTCATAGAAAATCAGATTGCCCTTCACAAGCTGTTGAAAAGCCAGTTTTCCCAGTGACAGAATGCTCTCTTTATTCCAGTGTGGATCTGTCTCTTCTTTCCCAATATACTTGTCATTCTTCTGTTTGGTATGAAACACCACAAGGTGTGCGTACATCTCAGTCAGAGTCTTGGGCATCTCTTCTCTCTTATGTTTCAGCATGTGTTCAAGGACTGTTGCAGAAATCCAACAGAAGACTGGAATGTGGCACATGATGTGGAGGCTCCTTGATGTCTTTATGTGTGAGATGATTCTGCTGGCCAGGTCCTCATCACTGAATCTCTTCCTGAAGTACTCCTCCTTCTGTGGGTCATTGAACCCTCGTACCTCTGTCACCTGGTCAACACACCATGAAGGGATCTTATTGGCTGCTGCAGGTCGGGTAGTTATCCAGAGGAGAGCAGAGGGAAGCAGATTTCCCCTTATGAGATTTGTCAGCAGAACATCCACTGAGGTTGACTCTGTGACGTCCCAACAGATCTTGTTCTTCTGGAAGTCTAGAGGCAATCGGCACTCATCCAGACCATCAAAGATTAACAGAACTTTGTACTTGTTGTAGTTGGAGATTCCTGATTGTTTGGTTTCCATTGAGAAGTGATTGAGAAGTTCAATGAAAGTGTTTTCCAATTTCATCAAATTCAGCTCCCGAAAAGGAAATGAAAATACAAATTGGACATCCTGATTTGCTTTTCCTTCAGCCCAGTCCAGAATGAACTTCTGCACAGAGACTGTTTTTCCAATGCCAGCGACTCCCTTTGTCAGCACAGTTCTGATAAGTTTGTCTTGTCCAGTTAAGGGTTTGAAGATGTCGTTACATTTGATTGCAGTCTCTGGTCTTGCTTGTTTCCTGGTTGTTGTCTCAATCTGTCTCAGCTCATGTTCATTATTGACCTCTCCTGTTCCACCCTCTGTGATGTAGAGCTCTGTGTAGATCTTATTGAGAAGTGTTGGGTTTCCTTGTTTAGCGATCCCCTCAAATACACATTGAAACTTCTTCTTTAGATTAGATTTGAGTTCACGTTGGCAAATCACAGCAAGCTCATCTGAATGAAGAAATAACACAGAGGATATTAATATTATGTCTGTTTTAATGCCTACAGTATTGTAGGACTGTTATAAAGTTTTACATTATAATAATTTATTATCTCTTAACTGACTGTATAAATGTGTAAATGTTTTCATAATGCATTACAGACTGGTGTGACTGATTATATTATTATTGGTATTATTGATGGTATTATTAATGTTCTCTCTCTAAATGAATCACCACAACACATCCCTGCTGCTACTTGATGAGGTCACTAGGTGTTGTGTTAAGGCTGCTACAATATCATTGAGTTACACAGCTACTTTAGCTGTACTTTAGCTACAGCTTTTAAATGTTATAAAACATCATTCAACATGAGGCAGACAGATCTTACATTTCTCCAGTGTGTCAGCAAGCTCCTTCTGGTTCATTTTCCTCAGGATGTGCAGTGTGATCTTCAGAGCCCCCTCTCTGGCACTGCTCTCCTGCTTCTCATCTTCAGCATCCACCACTTCCTTATCCTGTTTCTGACTCTCAAAGCCTTCTGGGAATTCTGGACTAAGAATCCTCTTGAACATCTTCAGCTCGTTCTTCACAAATGTCATAATTTTATCTTCAAGCATCTGGAATAAATTAAAGTAAATAAGTTAAGCAAGAGAATAAAATGCTTTCTCATTAACACATTAATGAATGATTGACAGATCAACTTTACTTGAGGTAAACAAAAACAAATGTACATAACAGGACCACATACACTGAATATGGAGGCCAGGTCTGTTTGATGACTCTGGGAAGACTGACCACTGAGAATCTCTGACTCTGATCTCTCCTGTTGGTTTCTGTGGACAAAACATTAGATTACATCTCCTCATCCAGGGAGTACACACACACACACACACACACACACACACACACAGAGGGAATGTTGTGTTTGTTTAATTGTTTTAGGACTATGAGAATGGACAAAATGATTAGCATATGGATTATGAAAACAACAACAATAAATGGGAAAATGGGAGGAGAAATGACTAGAGACAGTGTTGTTTAACTCACTGACCAGGACCCATGAGTTCTTCTTACCTTTGTTCAGTAGAAAAGTCTCCCTCTCTAAAGTGTATAGGACGATCCATAGACCAGTCACTCTTCATGGACACACAGCTGGGAACAGGGGAGGCTGGTCTCTCCTGCTTGATTGGTCTTCAACACAACAGAGACAAACATTACATCTCTCATCTACTCTGAGCTCAGATGGGGAAACATAAGAGTTTCATTCCAAAACACTATATATCACTTTTCAGAAATGTTAGTAAATTAGCTTTTATTGTTCAAAGCATTTCTGAAAGAGATTGGTGTGTTTTTTCTCTATCTAATCATGGGATTGTTCACTATCTAATCATGGGGTTGTTCACTATCTAATCATGGGGTTGTTCACTATCTAATCATGGGATTGTTCACTATCTAATCATGGGGTTGTTCACTATCTAATCATGGGGTTGTTCACTATCTAATCATGGGGTTGTTCACTATCTAATCATGGGGTTGTTCACTATCTAATCATGGGGTTGTTCACTATCTAATCATGGGGTTGTTCACTATCTAATCATGGGATTGTTCACTATCTAATCATGGGGTTGTTCACTATCTAATCATGGGGTTGTTCACTATCTAATCATGGGATTGTTCACTATCTAATCATGGGGTTGTTCACTATCTAATCATGGGGTTGTTCACTATCTAATCATGGGGTTGTTCTCTATCTAATCATGGGGTTGTTCACTATCTAATCATGGGGTTGTTCACTATCTAATCATGGGGTTGTTCACTATCTAATCATGGGATTGTTCACTATCTAATCATGGGGTTGTTCACTATCTAATCATGGGATTGTTCACTATCTAATCATGGGGTTGTTCACTATCTAATCATGGGGTTGTTCACTATCTAATCATGGGATTGTTCACTATCTAATCATGGGGTTGTTCACTATCTAATCATGGGGTTGTTCACTATCTAATCATGGCATGGGGTTGTTCACTATCTAATCATGGGGTTGTTCACTATCTAATCATGGGGTTGTTCACTATCTAATCATGGGGTTGTTCACTATCTAATCATGGGGTTGTTCACTATCTAATCATGGGGTTGTTCACTATCTAATCATGGGGTTGTTCACTATCTAATCATGGGGTTGTTCACTATCTAATCATGGGGTTGTTCACTATCTAATCATGGGGTTGTTCACTATCTAATCATGGGGTTGTTCACTATCTAATCATGGGGTTGTTCACTATCTAATCATGGGGTTGTTCACTATCTAATCATGGGGTTGTTCACTATCTAATCATGGGGTTGTTCACTATCTAATCATGGGATTGTTCACTATCTAATCATGGGAGTGTTCACTATCTAATCATGGGGTTGTTCACTATCTAATCATGGGGTTGTTCACTATCTAATCATGGGGTTGTTCACTATCTAATCATGGGGTTGTTCACTATCTAATCATGGGGTTGTTCACTATCTAATCATGGGGTTGTTCACTATCTAATCATGGGGTTGTTCACTATCTAATCATGGGGTTGTTCACTATCTAATCATGGGGTTGTTCACTATCTAATCATGGGGTTGTTCACTATCTAATCATGGGATTGTTCACTATCTAATCATGGGGTTGTTCACTATCTAATCATGGGGTTGTTCACTATCTAATCATGGGGTTGTTCACTATCTAATCATGGGGTTGTTCACTATCTAATCATGGGGTTGTTCACTATCTAATCATGGGGTTGTTCACTATCTAATCATGGGATTGTTCACTATCTAATCATGGGGTTGTTCACTATCTAATCATGGGGTTGTTCACTATCTAATCATGGGGTTGTTCAATGACAGATATGTATTTGTTTAAAATCACTTGATGTCTTCATTTCAGAGAGACAAATAATCATGTTTTTTTTCCGCAAAATGCTATATATTTGCCTCACTCTCAAATGTTACCGTTAATGAGGCTATAATGAGTACCAGTACTGAGTCAATGTGCAGGGTACCAGGTAGTTGAGGTAATAATGAGACTATAAGGAGAACCAGTACTGAGTCAATGTGCAGGGTACCAGGTAGTTGAGGTAATAATGAGACTATAAGGAGTACCAGTACTGAGTCAATGTGCAGGGTACCAGGTAGTTGAGGTAATAATGAGACTATAAGGAGTACCAGTACTGAGTCAATGTGCAGGGTACCAGGTAGTTGAGGTAATAATGAGACTATAAGGAGTACCAGTACTGAGTCAAATTGCAGGGTACCAGGTAGTTGAGGTAATAATGAGACTATAAGGAGTACCAGTACTGAGTCAATGTGCAGGGTACCAGCTAGTTGAGGTAATAATGAGACTATAAGGAGTACCAGTACTGAGTCAATGTGCAGGGTACCAGGTAGTTGAGGTAATAATGAGACTATAAGGAGAACCAGTACTGAGTCAATGTGCAGGGTACCAGGTAGTTGAGGTAATAATGAGACTATAAGGAGTACCAGTACTGAGTCAATGTGCAGGGTACCAGGTAGTTGAGGTAATAATGAGACTATAAGGAGAACCAGTACTGAGTCAATGTGCAGGGTACCAGGTAGTTGAGGTAATAATGAGACTATAAGGAGAACCAGTACTGAGTCAATGTGCAGGGTACCAGGTAGTTGAGGTAATAATGAGACTATAAGGAGAACCAGTACTGAGTCAATGTGCAGGGTACCAGGTAGTTGAGGTAATAATGAGGCTATAAGGAGTACCAGTACTGAGTCAATGTGCAGGGTACCAGGTAGTTGAGGTAATAATGAGACTATAAGGAGTACCAGTAATGAGTCAATGTGCAGGGTACCAGGTACCACACACACACACACACACACACACAGTGAGGGAATGTTGTGTTTGTTTAATATTGTTTTAGGACTATGAAAATGGACAAAAGGATTAGCCTATGGATTATGAAAACAACCAAAAGGATTTGGAAAATGGGAGAGGAGAAATGACTAGAGACAGTGTTGTTTAACTCACTGACCAGGACCCATGAGTTCTTCTTACCTTTGTTCAGTAGAAAAGTCTCCCTCTCTAAACTGTAAAGGATGAACCATAGACCAGTCACTCTTCATGGACACACAGCTGGGAACAGGGGAGGCTGGTCTCTCCTGCTTGATTGGTCTTCAACACAACAGAGACAAACATTACATCTCTCATCTACTCTGAGCTCAGATGGGGAAACATAAGAAGAGTTTCACAAATAGAACTGACTTCTAGACGTTAGTTAACGCGCGCGAGCAGTGTGTCATTTTTAATGACGAGATTAATTTATCGACGCGAGCGTTGTAGTCAGTCTGTCAGCCCCGCTAAAAGGCTGGTGTCGTTACTCTGCCTTCTCCGGGGGATGTTGAGGTAAATTTACTAACCGGGAGGGTTGAATGATGTAATTTATTGGAGGGCTGGAAGACGCACTCTCGAGGTTGTTTACTCACAATATCAGATATTAAGATGATTTTTATAATGAATGTATACTGAGGTTGAGGTTCTGACTAGTGATTATTTACCCGGTGTTCAATACCTGCTATTGAGGCGCCCTGAAAATAATATTCAAAAGTTCGGTCCTTGGACACAGAGGGTTAAACACTAAAGTTACCGTCCATCTAGTGAAGAGAGGAGAACCGGACAGAGGTAGCCAGCATCCGTCAACGAGAGAGGGAGAAGCCTCACCGGGATTTAACAGGTGGAAGAAACAACCGGGGAGCCGGTGATGATGTAGTGGTAGCTATGGTAACTAGGATGCTGCTGGTAGAGTAGCTAGCTAGCTTACCGAGCTGTACCGACTAGCTAGGATAACTAGGATGCTGCTGGTAGAGTAGCAAACTAGCTTACCGAGCTGTACCGACTAGCTAGGATAACTAGGATGCTGCTGGTAGAGTAGCTAGCTAGCTTACCGAGCTGTACCGACTAGCTAGGACAACTAGGATGCTGCTGGTAGAGTAGCTAGCTAGCTTACCGAGCTGTAACGACTAGCTAGGATAACTAGGATGCTGCTGGTAGAGTAGCTAGCTAGTTTACCGAGCTGTACCGACTAGTTAGGATAACTAGGATGCTGCTGGTAGAGTAGCTAGCTAGTTTACCGAGCTGTACCGACTAGCTAGGATAACTAGGATGCTGCTGGTAGAGTAGCTAGCTAGCTAACCGAGCTGTACCGACTAGCTAGCAGGTCGTTCGTCTGTCCCTCGTCTCGATGATGAATCCGGTGAACCACAAAATGAAACGAGGATAGAGAGTGAAAAGGATCTGGCTACACTCATAATGTCCCTCACCGTAAAGAAAAAAGCAAATTGAACAATAAACTTCGGTGTCTCAACACTGTAACAAACTCCGTCGATATTCCCCAAGATCACCTCAGTCCACTCTGCGCGTAACCGGACAATATCCACACCGAACGTGGACGCGGACAGTTCTGTACGGGGACGCGGACAGTTCCAGAACGCGGACATGAGCAGTGCAACACAATAACCTAAACCCAGTCTTTACAGTGGGTTACATTAGTAATATTCATTTTTTATTATTATGTTTAACAAACATTTTTACAAAATTATAACAACATTTTGAGATCAAACATTCAGTTTTTTTATGACAATATGTTGAGATCTGGGTCCATATGGCCAAAGTGTCTGAGTAGAAAATTGGTCGTATAAGTGCTGAGAATAAAGACATTTTACACTTATGGGTATAAATGACCTAGTTACCTACCCATTGCCTAAATTACCTACCCACCTAGTCAGTAGATATTTAGGACACCTCGTGAGCTGTCCTAAGTAGTTAAGAGTTAACAGCAGCTGTCCTAAGTAGTTAAGAGTTAACAGCAGGTGTCTTGATAATACTATAGAATAATGCAGTGAGTCAGTGGTTCCTGAGCCACATGTAATTGCATTGCAGTAGTTAAAAATAATGTTTTTATATTTCTATGTGATCAACCCATAAATAATATAGACCAACATGCAACAGTATGTCTTGTGCTTTTGGCAATGAGTTCTGTATAACAATTATGCATAACAAGTGATACCATGTATGCAAAGCATTTTGTCTTCATTTTGGCAGATTAACTCAGGCTTATTTCTGAAGATTAACTCAGGTTGGAGTTGGAGCTGTGACCGAAGGGTGGCTGGTTCGAATCCCGGGCCGGGCGCTGGAAAAAACAGGTGGAATTGATCTGACCACTGGATGGCTGCTGGGTTCACATCCTCAAAACATGAACCTTTTGTTGATCAGAACTCTAGAGGTTCTTCTTCACTGAACCCCAAAATATATATAACTTTTATTGATTTCATATTTTAAGGAAGTGATAGAAGCCTTTTTATAAGGAACCTTGTTTTCTAAACACGTTTTTCTTTTGATGATTTAATTATCTACATCATGTTATTTCAAGTTCTCCCTTTGGAGCGCAACATCATATTGTTAAAAAATACTCCTAAATTGGGGATGGATATAAATTGGGCAGTTGAAGGCGTCTAGGGTGTAATATGTGTTCGATGAAAATGAACATTGTATGAAACGTTGTAGGCAACATTATTGGAAGGGACTTGATGCCTACTATGCCAAAGATATTTAGAGTTGTTAAACGGGTGTGAAGAGAGTGTTGATGTAACAGTTATATTGTCAATATTCTGCTGGTAACAACCATCACAATTGGTTAAAATATGCATTCCATTATATTAGTCAATAATTAAGAGAAGGCAAAGTGGTTGTGTCATGTAAAAATCCTATCAAATGTCTGACATTGCAACGAGTACAGTCAGGGTGCCGTGGAACCCCTGCAGTACCTCCCCAGACCCCGGATTGAGAACCCCTGCAGTACCTCCACAGACCCCGGATTGAGAACCCCTGCAGTACCTCCACAGACCCCGGATTGAGAACCCCTGCAGTACCTCCACAGACCCCGGATTGAGAACCCCTGCAGTACCTCCACAGACCCCGGATTGAGAACCCCTGCAGTACCTCCACAGACCCCGGATTGAGAACCCCTGCAGTACCTCCACAGACCCCGGATTGAGAACCCCTGCAGTACCTCCACAGACCCCGGATTGAGAACCCCTGCAGTACCTCCACAGACCCCGGATTGAGAACCCCTGCAGTACCTCCACAGACCCCGGATTGAGAACCCCTGCAGTACCTCCACAGACCCCAGATTGAGAACCCCTGCAGTACCTCCACAGACCCCGGATTGAGAACCCCTGCAGTACCTCCACAGACCCCAGATTGAGAACCCCTGCAGTACCTCCACAGACCCCGGATTGAGAACCCCTGCAGTACCTCCACAGACCCCGGATTGAGAACCCCTGCAGTACCTCCACAGACCCCGGATTGAGAACCCCTGCAGTACCTCCACAGACCCCGGATTGAGAACCCCTGCAGTACCTCCACAGACCCCGGATTGAGAACCCCTGCAGTACCTCCACAGACCCCGGATTGAGAACCCCTGCAGTACCTCCACAGACCCCGGAACCCCTGCATTGAGAACCCCTGCAGTACCTCCACAGACCCCGGATTGAGAACCCCTGCAGTACCTCCACAGACCCCGGATTGAGAACTCCTGATTTAGCAGATGCTCTTATCCAGAGTGATTTACAGTAAGTGCATTCATCTTAAGATAGCTATTTATTTTGGAAATAAACTTTATAAATTATTCATTAAATTGTCATCTTACCTCTTATCTTTGGTGTCATGTCCCTCAGAGAGATGAATTTTAGAGGCAGGGCCCCCCTCCTCTCTCTCCCCAGAGAGACTCATTTTAGAGGCAGGGCCCCCCTCCTCTCTCTCCCCAGAGAGACTCATTTTAGAGCACTGACCCCTAAACAGAGATCCAGCATGTTGGTTGTGATTAACACAGTGACAACTAATTATTGTTCTCATGTATTCATTATCTCTTTGAAAAATAAAACATTTACTAACAGACATAGAAACAGCCAGGTGATTTAATGCATCACATGACCATGTAGTTGTGATATTTCATCTCCATGGTAACTGTCAATAATAATAATAAGTCACTGTTTGTTAAGGTAGTTATAGACAGTACAGCAACAATAATAATAATAATAAGTCACTGTTTGTTAAGGTAGTTCTAGACAGTACAGCAACAATAATAATAATAATAATAATAATAATAATAAGTCACTGTTTGTTAAGGTAGTTATAGACAGTACAGCAACAATAATAATAATAATAATAATAAGTCACTGTTTGTTAAGGTAGTTATAGACAGTACAGCAACAATAACAATAATAATAATAATAATAATAATAATAATAATAAGTCACTGTTTGTTAAGGTAGTTATAGACAGTACAGCAACAACAATAATAATAATAATAATAATAAGTCACTGTTTGTTAAGGTAGTTATAGACAGTACAGCAACAATAATAATAATAATAATAATAAGTCACTGTTTGTTAAGGTAGTTATAGACAGTACAGCAACAATAACAATAATAATAATAATAATAATAATAATAATAATAAGTCACTGTTTGTTAAGGTAGTTATAGACAGTACAGCAACAATAATAATAATAATAATAATAATAATAAGTCACTGTTTGTTAAGGTAGTTATAGACAGTACAGCAACAATAATAATAATAATAATAATAATAATAAGTCACTGTTTGTTAAGGTAGTTCTAGACAGTACAGCAACAATAATAATAATAATAATAATAAGTCACTGTTTGTTAAGGTAGTTATAGACAGTACAGCAACAATAATAATAATAATAATAATAAGTCACTGTTTGTTAAGGTAGTTATAGACAGTACAGCAACAATAACAATAATAATAATAATAATAATAATAATAATAATAAGTCACTGTTTGTTAAGGTAGTTATAGACAGTACAGAAACACAAGGCCATGTCTCACACTTATTTGTATTAATCAAAACAGGCTGTTTATTGTCTTTCAGTCTGATATTACAACTCTTACAACACTCTCAGTGCCTTTCAACGTGGCACCGTCATAGGATGCCACCTTTCCAACATGTCAGTTTGTCAAATATCTGCCCTGCTAGAGCTGCCCCGGTCAACTGTAAGTGCTATTATTGTGAAGTGGAAACGTCTCGGAGCAACAACGGCTCAACAGTGAAGTGGTAGGCCACTCAAGCTCAGAGGACTGGCTCGTCAAGTGTGGAAGCACATAAAAATGATCTGTCCTCGGTTGCAACACTCACTACCGAGTTCCAAACTGCAATGTCAGCAAAATAACTGTTCATCGGGAGCTTCATGAAATGGATTTCCATGGCCAAGCAGCCGCACACAAGATCACCTTGCGCAATGCCAAGCATCGGCTTGAGTGGTGTAGAGCTCGCTGCCATTGGACTCTGGAGCAGTGGAATCTGGGTTTGGTGGATGCCAGGAAAACGCTTCCTGTCCGAATGCATTGTGCCAACTGTAAAGTTTGGTGGCGGAGGAAAAATAGTCTTGGGCAGTTTGGGAAGGCCCTTTCCAGTTTCAGCATGACAATATCCCCGTGCACAAAGCGAGGTCCATACAGTAATGGCTTGTCGAGATCGGTGTGGAAGAACTTGACTGGCCTGCACAGAGCCCTGACCTCAACTCCATTGAACACCTTTGGGATGAATTGGAATGCCGACTGCGAGCCAGGCCCAATCACCCAACATCAGTGCCCGACCTCCCTAATGCTCTTGTGGCAGAACGGAAGCAAGTCCCCGCAGCAATGTTCCAACATCTAGTGGAAAGTCTTCCCAGAAGAGTGGAGGCTGTTATAGCAGCAAAGGGGGACCAACTCCATAGGAATGCCTATGATTTTGGAATGAGATGTTCGACTAGCAAGTGTCCACATACTTTTGGTCATGTAGTGTATATCACCTAATCTAAATCAAATCAAATGTTATTGGTCACAATGTCAGAGCGGCATAGACTAAAATACAGTAGAATAGTATAGAATACAGTATATACATATGATATGAGTAATACATAGACTAAGATACAGTAGAATAGAATAGAGTATATACATATGAGATGAGTAATACATAGACTAAGATACAGTAGAATAGTATACAGTATATACATATGAGGTGAGTAATGCATAGACTAAGATACAGTAGAATAGAATAGAGTATATACATATGAGATGAGTAATGCATAGACTAAGATACAGTAGAATAGTATAGAATACAGTATATACATATGAGATTAGTAATGAATAGACTAAGATACAGTAGAATAGATTACAGTATATACATATGAGATGAGTAATGCATAGACTAAGATACAGTAGAATAGATTACAGTATATACATATGAGATGAGTAATGCATAGACTAAGATACAGTAGAATAGAATTTCCTTCAAATCAACACATTTATCTGTCTTCTAATGCAGTGGTGTAAAGTACTTCAGTAAAATACTTTAAAGTACTACTTCAGTAGTTTTTGTGGGTATCTGTCCTTTACTTTACTATTTATATTTTTGAACAACTTTTACTTTCACTTCACTACATTCATAAATAGAATGATGTACTTTTTACTCCGTACATTTTCCCTGACAGCCAAAGGTACTCATTACATTTTGAATGCTTAGCAGGACAGAAAATTGTCCAATTTGCACAATTATCAACAGAACATCGCTGGTCATCCCTAATGCCTCTGATCTGGAGGACTCACTAAACACAAATGCTTTGTTTTTAAATGGTGTCTGAGTGTTGGAGTGTGACCCTGGCTATCCATAAATTAAAATAACAAGAACATTGTGCAGTCTGGTTTTCTTAATATAAGGAGTTTTCAATTATTACAACTTTACTTTTACTTTTGATATTTAATTATATTTAAAACCAAATACTTCTAGACTTTTCCTGAAGTAGTATTTTACTGGGTGACTTTCACTTTTACTTGAGTCATTTTCTATTAAGGAATCTTTACTTTTACTCCAGTTTGAGAACTGAGTTCTGTTTCCACCACTGTTCTAACGTTCCATATGAGACACAGTTTCAACAGACATTCTGGAACTGAGTTCTGTTTCCACCACTGTTCTAACGTTCCATATGAGACACAGTTTCAACAGACATTCTGGAACTGAGTTCTGTTTCCACCACTGTTCTAACGTTCCATGTGAGACACAGTTTCAACAGACATTCTGGAACTGAGTTCTGTTTCCACCACTGTTCTAACGTTCCATATGAGACACAGTTTCAACAGACATTCTGGAACTGAGTTCTGTTTCCACCACTGTTCTAACGTTCCATATGAGACACAGTTTCAACAGACATTCTGGAACTGAGTTCTGTTTCCACCACTGTTCTAACGTTCCATATGAGACACAGTTTCAACAGACATTCTGGAACTGAGTTCTGTTTCCACCACTGTTCTAACGTTCCATATGAGACACAGTTTCAACAGACATTCTGGAACTGCGTCAGCTACAAAATTACTTTCCATTTCATATCAGGAAATAAAGTAACGGTCACTGGGGGAATTAGTTGTGCATTGCCCGGCTCCCCGGGGAAGCAGAGTTTAAGCATTTTAGACCATTCCATTGGTCCATAAATTATATGTCCACTCAGCTGTAGCACCGGGCCATGCAAAACGATACTCCCACTGTCGCGCAGGGCACTGAGACACTGAGTTCTAAACCCAGACGCGTTTCTTCAAGACATCTCTCTTACATTATTTTTGATAAACATTAATTTACTCGAAACCAAGTTTAGCTGTGTTTTTTTCTCCAAGATGTGAGTTACTGTAGGACTTTAATAATTGTAAGCAGTCCTACAAACCCAAAGGGTTTTCATTTGAGAATGTTCATTTGTTTGCCTCGAATATTAAATTATTTTAAAATATGTGATGATTAGTTGAATCAGGAGTGTAAGTGCTGGTAAGAACAAAGGATTCAGAAACCCTGAGATAAACATAAAATCATATAATTGAAAAGCTCTTCCACCATCTTTACCAGACGTTTTACTGATAACATGTCGGCCTACTGATTAGTTTACACTTTGAAATCTGCTGTCTGTCAGCAACTCAGCTCAAGTAGCAGTTCTACTAAATAGTAATATCTCATTCCAGGTATTAATTATCTTATTCTGTCCATTAGAATAGATTATTGTTCAGAAATACTTACTTTATTTTTCAATAATCTCCATATAGTCTTTTCTGCTCTGTCGTCTCAAAATGGATCCTGAACAAAAGAACAACTTTACTTTCAGTTTCAGCTCAGCCGCCTCCCCACCCTGATAATAAAGTGTTGTATTGGTATCTTCCACTAGATGGCAGTAAACACCTGCTGTAACTAGACTTTACAACTATGTGTTCTGTTTCATAAAGGCAGTGTCCCAGAAGAGGAGCGTTGCTCTAGGATCAGCTCCTCCTGTCCATCTAATCTGATTCATTATGATCTAGGATCAGGTCCACCTCTCCATCTAATCTGATTCATTACTATCTAGGATCAGCTCCCCCTCTCCATCTAATCTGATTCATTATGATCTAGGATCAGGTCTCCCCCTCTCCATGTAATCTGATTCATTGTGATCTAGGATCAGGTCCCCCTCTCCATGTAATCTGATTCATTATGATGTAGGATCAGGTCCCCCCTCTCCATGTAATCTGATTAATTATGATCTAGGATCAGGTCCCCCCTCTCCATGTAATCTGATTCATTATGATCTAGGATCAGGTCTCCCTCTCCATGTAATCTGATTCATTATGATCTAGGATCAGGTCCCCCCTCTCCATGTAATCTGATTCATTATGATCTAGGATCAGCTCCTCCTGTCCATCTAATCTGATTCATTATGATCTAGGATCAGGTCCACCTCTCCATCTAATCTGATTCATTATGATCTAGGATCAGGTCCCCCTCTCCATGTAATCTGATTAATTATGATCTAGGATCAGGTCCCCCCTCTCCATTTAATCTGATTAATTATGATCTAGGATCAGGTCCCCCCTCTCCATGTAATCTGATTCATTATGATCTAGGATCAGGTCTCCCTCTCCATGTAATCTGATTCATTATGATCTAGGATCAGGTCCCCCCTCTCCATGTAATCTGATTCATTATGATCTAGGATCAGGTCCCCCTCTCCATGTAATCTGATTCATTATGATCTAGGATCAGGTCCCCCTCTCCATCTAATCTGATTCATTATGATCTAGGATCAGGTCCCCCCTCTCCATGTAATCTGATTCATTATGATCTAGGATCAGGTCCCCCTCTCCATCTAGTCTGATTCATTATGATCTAGGATCAGGTCCCCCTCTCCATGTAATCTGATTCATTATGATCTAGGATCAGGTCCCCCTCTCCATGTAATCTGATTCATTATGATCTAGGATCAGGTCCCCTCTCCATGTAATCTGATTCATTATGATCTAGGATCAGGTCCCCCCTCTCCATGTAATCTTATTCATTATGATCTAGGATCAGGTCCCCCACTACTGGATCAGAGAGTCTACTAAATGACTCACTACTGGATCAGAGCGTCTGCTAAATGACTCATTACTGGATCAGAGCGTCTGCTAAATGACTCATTACTGGATCAGAGAGTGTGCTAAATGACTCACTACTGGATCAGAGGGCCTGCTAAATGACTCACTACTGGATCAGAGCGTCTGCTAAAATACTCACTACTGGATCAGAGCGCCTGCTAAATTACTCACTACTGGATCAGAGCGCCTGCTAAATTACTCACTACTGGATCAGACCGTCTGCTAAATGACTCACTACTGGATCAGAGCGTCTGCTAAATGATTCACTGCTGGATCAGAGCGCCTGCTAAATGACTCATTACTGGATCAGAGAGTCTGCTAAATGACTCACTACTGGATCAGAGCGTCTGCTAAATGATTCACTGCTGGATCAGAGCGCCTGCTAAATGACTCACTACTGGATCAGAGTTGTTCTGGATCAGAGTGTTCTCCTATCACAGCTATTAAACTCTGTAACTGTTTTTAAGTCACCATTGGCCTCATGCTGAAATCAATGAGAGGTTTCCTTCCTCTCCGGCAACTAAGTTAGGAAGACGCCTGTATCTTTGTAGTGACTGGGTGTATTGATTCACCATCCAAAGTGTAATTAATAATAACTTCACCAGGCTCAAAATCATATTCAATGTCTGCTTTTGTTTTTCCCATCTACCAATAAGTGCCCTTCTTTGTGAGGCATGGAGATGGAGATAGGAATTTGGACTTGTGGTTTTACTTAATTCTCCGTACTGGCTAATGATTATAAATCTGATTCTGAACTAATCATTAATTCATACATTGCGCCCCTGACCTGAGAGGATGGAAGTTCAATATGTAGCTAGATGTAGACGGCTAATGTTTAATAGTTAACTAGCGAAAGTTGCGAACCAAGCTTTTTAGCCAAGTAGCCGAGGACATAAAATAAAGGTATGTACAGTATTTATTGACTTGTTAATTGTTTACTCCATGTGTAACTCTGTGTTGTCTGATCACTCTGCTATGCTTTAACTTGGCCAGGTCGCAGTTGCAAATGAGAACTTGTTCTCAACTAGCCTACCTGGTTAAATAAAGGTGTTCTCAACTAGCCTACCTGGTTAAATAAAGGTGTTCTCAACTAGCCTACCTGGTTAAATAAAGGTGTTCTCAACTAGCCTACCTGGTTAAATAAAGGTGTTCTCAACTAGCCTACCTGGTTAAATAAAGGTGAAATAAAAATATAACAAATGAAACAGTATGACAGGGTGATAGACCGTTTTGTTCTTCTGGAATTTCGTTGCTGAAGAGAATCTCTTCTGTCACTCTGTTTTGGTTCATGTAGGTGACTGTGACAGGGTGCCATCTCTTCTCTCACTCTGTTTTGGTTCATGCAGGTGACTGTGACAGGGTGCCATCTCTTCTCTCACTCTGTTTTGGTTCATGCAGGTGACTGTGACAGGGTGCTATCTCTTCTCTCACTCTGTTTTGGTTCATGCAGGTGACTGTGACAGGGTGCTATCTCTTCTCTCACTCTGTTTTGGTTCATGCAGGTGACTGTGACAGGGTGCTATCTCTTCTCTCACTCTGTTTTGGTTCATGCAGGTGACTGTGACAGGGTGCCATCTCTTCTCTCACTCTGTTTTGGTTCATGCAGGTGACTGTGACAGGGTGCTATCTCTTCTGTCACTCTGTTTTGGTTCATGCAGGTGACTGTGACAGGATGCTATCTCTTCTCTCACTCTGTTTTGGTTCATGCAGGTGACTGTGACAGGGTGCTATCTCTTCTCTCACTCTGTTTTGGTTCATGCAGGTGACTGTGACAGGGTGCTATCTCTTCTCTCACTCTGTTTTGGTTCATGCAGGTGACTGTGACAGGGTGCTATCTCTTCTCTCACTCTGTTTTGGTTCATGCAGGTGACTGTGACAGGGTGCTATCTCTTCTCTCACTCTGTTTTGGTCCATGCAGGTGACTGTGACAGGGTGCTATCTCTTCTCTACTGTGGTGCATTGAGGTCGTTTAAACCTCTCCAGTTAACTAAATGATTCATTTAAGTTTGACTTCAAGTGTCCGTGTGTTGAATTTCAACATCAACAACAAGTAGAGAAATCTGCTGAACACACACACACACGCATGCACACACACACACACACACACACACACACACACACACACACACACACACACACACACACACACACACACACACACACACACACACACACACACACATACATCAGAACCATGGACTGCCACATATGTAGCTTACGTTGATGAGACTAAATAGTTGTTGGTATCTTTTAGATGTCTGTTAAATGCAATATGTGTTGTGGACTCCACCGGACAGACTCTCTGATTTAGTGATGAAACAAAGGTGTGGTTGAATTGCATCTGCCACTGTGTCTTCTTATTGTCTGGGCCTTAGGCTTATATATCATGGTTGCAAAGCATATGAACTAGCAGGTTATAGAGCAAACAATGCAATTATCACAACACATGTGTTGTACCATGTCTTCCCCAGTGATATTACCCACTATATTACCCACTATTATCACAACACATGTTGTACCATGTCTTCCCCAGTGATATTACCCACTATATTACCCACTATTATCACAACACATGTGGTGTAACATGTCTTCCCCAGTGATATTACCCACTATATTACCCACTATTATCACAACACATGTGTTGTAACATGTCTTCCCCAGTGATATTACCCACTATTATTACCCACTATTATCACAACACATGTGTTGTACCATGTCTTCCCCAGTGATATTACCCACTATATTACCCACTATTATCACAACACATGTGGTGTAACATGTCTTCCCCAGTGATATTACCCACTATATTACCCACTATTATCACAACACATGTGGTGTACCATGTCTTCCCCAGTGATATTACCCACTATTATCACAACACATGTGTTGTAACATGTCTTCCCCAGTGATATTACCCACTATTATCACAACACATGTGGTGTACCATGTCTTCCCCAGTGATATTACCCACTATATTACCCACTATTATCACAACACATGTGTTGTACCATGTCTTCCCCAGTGATATTACCCACTATATTACCCACTATTATCACAACACATGTGTTGTACCATGTCTTCCCCAGTGATATTACCCACTGTACACAACATGTCTTCCCCAGTGATATTACCCACTATTATTACAACACATGTGTTGTACCATGTCTTCCCCAGTGATATTACCCAGGCACCACTGCAGCACCACTGCAGCACCACTGCTGATTATTTTGTTACATTAGAAGTGTCCATCCAAAAGGCTCAAGTGTTTCTACAATTCCCTCTAACACCTCCACTGTGGGGCTCTATAAAACTATTGGAACAATTTCCCTGTTTGACCGCTAGGTGTTATGGGTATTATGACACCTCCACTGTGGGGCTCTATAAAACTATTGGAACAATTTCCCTGTTTGACCGCTAGGTGTTATGGGTATTATGACACCTCCACTGTGGGGCTCTATAAAACTATTGGAACCATTTCCCTGTTTGACCGCTAGGTGTTATGGGTATTATAACACCTCCACTGTGGGGCTCTATAAAACTATTGGAAACATTTCCCTGTTTGACAGCTAGGTGTTATGGGTACTATAACACCTCCACTGTGGGGCTCTATAAACTATTGGAAACATTTCCCTGTTTGACCGCTAGGTGTTATGGGTACTATGACACCTCCACTGTGGGGCTCTATAAAACTATTGGCACCATTTCCCTGTTTGACCGCTAGGTGTTATGGGTACTATAACACCTCCACTGTGGGGCTCTATAAACTATTGGAAACATTTCCCTGTTTGACCGCTAGGTGTTATGGGTACTATAACACCTCCACTGTGGGGCTCTATAAACTATTGGAAACATTTCCCTGTTTGACCGCTAGGTGTTATGGGTATTATGACACCTCCACTGTGGGGCTCTATAAAACTATTGGAACCATTTCCCTGTTTGACCGCTAGGTGTTATGGGTACTATGACACCTCCACTGTGGGGCTCTATAAAACTATTGGCACCATTTCCCTGTTTGACCGCTAGGTGTTATGGGTACTATAACACCTCCACTGTGGGGCTCTATAAACTATTGGAAACATTTCCCTGTTTGACCGCTAGGTGTTATGGGTACTATAACACCTCCACTGTGGGGCTCTATAAACTATTGGAAACATTTCCCTGTTTGACCGCTAGGTGTTATGGGTATTATGACACTTCCACTGTGGGGCTCTATAAAACTATTGGAACCATTTCCCTGTTTGAGCGCTGGGTGTTATGGGTATTATGACACTTCCACTGTGGGGCTCTATAAAACTATTGGAACCATTTCCCTGTTTGAGCGCTAGGTGTTATGGGTATTATGACACCTCCACTGTGGGGCTCTATAAAACTATTGGAACCATTTCCCTGTTTGACCGCTAGGTGTTATGGGTATTATGACACCTCCACTGTGGGGCTCTATAGATCAAATTAAACTTGAGAATCTAGAGAATGTAACAATATTCGCTGTGATGTAACAATATCCGCTGTGATGTAACAATATTCGCTGTGATGTTCAGCCCCCAAAATGAAAATAAATACTAAATCATTTCATAGAATTGAACTAAGACCACTTTCTCTTTGGTCACAGATGGACAACATCACTTAGTGTTTCCAGCTGAAGATGTAATGAATCTGCACACATTTGAATGGTGTCTCTGCACCGCTCAGTTGACGTTTAGGGGAAAGTATCAGACACTAAAATCTATGAATCTTAGAACAGTAATATTTTACACATGAAGGTACCAAGAAGACTTCATTTCTGATGAAAAAACACAAATGTGAAAAAATTATGGATATAAACTCTTCATAAATTCTTAAACAAAATTGTAATCTCACCTCTTAACGTTGGTGTCATGTTCCGCAGAGAGACTCATTTTAGAGAATTGGCTGCCCTCCTCTCTCTCCCCAGAGAGACTCATTTTAGAGAATTGGCTGCCCTCCTCTCTCTCCCCAGAGAGACTCATTTTAAGAATTGGCTGTCATTGAACTAGAATACTCATTTTCGAATAATGACCCCTAAACAGAGATCCAACATGTCATTGAACTATAATACATGAATAAATATACAAATTGTAAAATATCCACAATATACGAATATATGAACAATATGTTTTTTCATTTCATTGACTACGCCCAGTTAGCTATATGAACAACATGTTATTGAATGTGACTTGACTACACCCAGTTAGCTATATGAACAACATGTTATTGAATGTGACTTGACTACGCCCAGTTAGCGCCATTTTGTATGATTGAACTGTCACGTAGCTGTCCCAGGTGAAATGGACTGTTACATCTGAGTGTTTTACTGTCATTCACTATACTAAAATAACACCAGACATTGAATTTCTCTTCACACTTTACAATAATCCCTGGGAAGAGTCTTACCTTGTAGCCTGAATTCACAACCAGAACATGTCAAATAATTGAAATATTTTCGGTTCTGCTGAGAGAGCACCTTTCTGATGACAAGTGGCTCTGTATCTTCAACTTTCTACCAACATCCTACATGAATAATCCCTGGTAGGATTCTTACCTTGCAGCCTGAATTCAAAACCAGAACATGTCAAGTCAGTGAGAGTTTCCTTTGTGTTGAGAATGAAACCTTGGGAACAGTTTATTCACCTCCCCAATGTCAGGAAACTTTGTGTAATTCTTGTTACTGATTAATTTAGGACTCCATCATTTCTGTTAAAGTTTAGTGGCTCTGACCCCATGTCAGCATCATCAGAAACCCAGTTTAACCTGTTTACCAGAAAAGCCTTGGGTTTCCAATAACATCGCTGTGTAGCTACTGCTTTCCTGCAGTCAGATTACCTAGTGACCTCATGGTGGAATGTTATTCATATTGTATCATTATTACCTAGTGACCTCATGGTGGAATGTTATTCATATTGTATCATTATTACCTAGTGACCTCATGGTGGAATGTTATTCATATTGTATCATTATTACCTAGTGACCTCATGGTGGAATGTTATTCATATTGTATCATTATTACCTAGTGACCTCATGGTGGAATGTTATTCATATTGTATCATTATTACCTAGTGACCTCATGGTGGAATGTTATTCATATTGTATCATTATTACCTAAGGACCTCATGGTGGAATGTTATTCATATTGTATCATTATTACCTAGTGACCTCATGGTGGAATGTTATTCATATTGTATCATTATTACCTAGTGACCTCATGGTGGAATGTTATTCATATTGTATCATTATTACCTAGTGACCTCATGGTGGAATGTTATTCATATTATATCATTATTACCTAGTGACCTCATGGTGGAATGTTATTCATATTGTATCATTATTACCTAGTGACCTCATGGTGGAATGTTATTCATATTGTATCATTATTACCTAGTGACCTCATGGTAGAATGTTATTCATATTTCAACTCTATATCTGACATGGTACAAGTGTCTTCTTTCTTTAAGCCCAGAACCATGTGTTTGTGGTGATACCTTTGTTTCAGAGTAGATTTGTTTAAAACTTCCAACAAACACTGTGTGACCCTGATTCAGACCACTGCATTTCAAGGTTAATCATTAAAAACAATACTGTATGAACAACTAGCAGTCTCCAGCACCAGTGATTCAAGTCTGAGTTTCTGTCCTAAAGTGGCACCCTATTCCCTATAGAGTACACTACTTTGACCAGAGCTCTATAACACCCTATTCCCTACATAGTACACTACTTTGACCAGAGCTCTATAACACCCTATTCCCTACATAGTGCACTACTTTGCCCTGAGCTCTATAACACCCTATTCCCTACATAGTGCACTACTTTGCCCAGAGCTCTATAACACCCTATTCCCTACATAGTACACTACTTTGACCAGAGCTCTATAACACCCTATTCCCTACATAGTGCACTACTTTGACCAGAGCTCTATAACACCCTATTCCCTACATAGTGCACTACTTTGACCAGAGCTCTATAACACCCTTTTCCCTACATAGTGCACTACTTTTGACCAGAGCTCTATAACACCCTATTCCCTACATACTGTCACGGCCGATGCTGGTAGAAGACTAAGGTGCAGCGTGGTGAGCGTACATTTGACGTACAAATGTCGCCAACAAAACAACAAATGAAAAACAACCGTGAAGCTTACAGGGCAAAGAGCCACTAACAAAGTTAACTTCCCACACTGAAAGGAGGGAAAAGGGCTACCTAAGTATGGTTCCCAATCAGAGACAACGATAGACAGCTGTCCCTGACTGAGAACCATACCCAGCCAAAACATAGAAATAAAGAAACATAGAAAACAAAACATAGAATGCCCACCCCACATCACACCCTGACCAAACCAATCAGAGACAACGATAGACAGCTGTCCCTGACTGAGATCCATACCCAGCCAAAACATAGAAATAACGAAACATAGAAAACAAAACATAGAATGCCCACCCCACATCACACCCTGACCAAACCAATCAGAGACAACGATAGACAGCTGTCCCTGACTGAGAACCATACCCAGCCAAAACATAGAAAACAAAACATAGAATGCCCACCCCACATCACACCCTGACCAAACCAATTTGAGACATAAAAAGGATGACTGAGTGTTATCCTGTCCTCTCTCTCTCTCTCTCTCTCTCTCTCTCTCTCTCTCTCTCTCTCTCGTCTCTCTCTCTCTCTCTCTCTCTCTCTCTCTCTCTCTCTCTCTTTCTCTCTCTCTCTCTCTCTCCCTCTCCCTCTCTCTCTCTCTCTCTCTCTCTCTCTCTCTGTCTGCCACAATGATGCGATTGTTGTGTGACCATTAATGTAAGAATGACAAACTAACAAAACAGTTTACTTGTCTTCCTCTAGTGGTAGGTTGTGATAATGTCTGTAGTGTCTCCCTGTCTCTCTTCGCTCCTCCGTCTCCACATTCCCCTATCTCTCACAAACATAGACTCTGACCTGCCCAATGAGCCAAACTGGTTAAAGAATCTCTCTCTCTCTCTCTCTCTCTCTCTCTCTCTCTCTCTCTCTCTCTCAATTCAATTCAATTCAATTCAAGGGCTTTATTGGCATGGGAAACATGTGTTAACATTGCCAAAGCAAGTGAGGTAGACAACATACAAAGTGAATATATAAAGTGAAAAACAACAAAAATTAACAGTAAACATTACACATACAGAAGTTTCAAAACAGTAAAGACATTACAAATGTCATATTATATATATATATACAATGTACAAATAGTTAAAGGACACAAGATAAAATGAATAAGCATAAATATGGGTTGTATTTACAATGGTGTTTGTTCTTCACTGGTTGCCCTTTTCTCGTGGCAACAGGTCACAAATATTGCTGCTGTGATGCACACTGTGGAATTTCACCCAAAAGATATGGAGTTTTTCAAAATTGGATTTGTTTTCGAATTCTTTGTGGATCTGTGTAATCTGGGGGAAATATGTCTCTCTAATATGGTCATACATTGGGCAGGAGGTTAGGAAGTGCAGCTCAGTTTCCACCTCATTTTGTGGGCAGTGAGCACATAGCCTGTCTTCTCTTGAGAGCCATGTCTGCCTACGGCGGCCTTTCTCAATAGCAAGGCTATGCTCACTGAGTCTGTACATAGTCAAAGCTTTCCTTAATTTTGGGTCAGTCACAGTGGTCAGGTATTCTGCCGCTGTGTACTCTCTGTGTAGGGCCAAATAGCATTCTAGTTTGCTCTGTTTTTTTGTTAATTCTTTCCAATGTGTTAAGTAATTATCTTTTTGTTTTCTCATGATTTGGTTGGGTCTAATTGTGCTGTTGTCCTGGGGCTCTGTAGGGTGTGTTTGTGTTTGTGACCAGAGCCCCAGGACCAGCTTGCTTAGGGGACTCTTCTCCAGGTTCATCTCTCTGTAGGTGATGGCTTTGTTATGGAGGGTTTGTGAATCGCTTCCTTTTAGGTGGTTGTAGAATTTAACGGCTCTTTTCTGGATTTTGATAATTAGTGGGTATCGGCCTAATTCTGCTCTGCATGCATTATTTGGTGTTTTACGTTGTACACGGAGGATATTTTTGCAGAATTCTGCGTGCAGAGTCTCAATTTGGTGTTTGTCCCATTTTGTGAAGTCTTGGTTGGTGAGCGGACCCCAGACCTCACAACCATAAAGGGCAATGGGCTCTATGACTGATTCAAGTATTTTTAGCCAAATCCTAATTGGTATGTTGAAATTTATGTTTCTTTTGATGGCATAGAATGCCCTTCTTGCCTTGTCTCTCAGATCGTTCACAGCTTTGTGGAAGTTACCTGTGGCGCTGATGTTTAGGCCAAGGTATGTATAGTTTTTTGTGTGCTCTAGGGCAACAGTGTCTAGATGGAATTTGTATTTGTGGTCCTGGTGACTGGACCTTTTTTGGAACACCATTATTTTGGTCTTACTGAGATTTACTGTCAGGGCCCAGGTCTGACAGAATCTGTGCATAAGATCTAGGTGCTGCTGTAGGCCCTCCTTGGTTGGTGACAGAAGCACCAGATCATCAGCAAACAGCAGACATTTGACTTCGGATTCTAGCAGGGGGAGACCGGGTGCTGCAGACTGTTCTCTCTCTCTCACCCCTCTCTCTTCCCTCACTCTCTCTCCCCCTCTCTCTCCCTCTCTCTCTCTATCCCCCCTCTCTCACTGTGTAGGCCTGCCAGGCTGTTAGGTTAATGGACCATGGAAACCTACTGAGAATCTGTCATACAGAGAGAGATACAAATGAACATGATTAAAACTAAAAATACATTAAAACGTGTTGAACTCATTTCCATGTATGTTGTTCTGTTTCTGTTTACAGGACTAGAAATGGGATTCAACTGGGTCAATACAGTCAGAGAATTAACTATATATCCTCAACCTTATTCTATAGTCAATACAGTCAGAGAATTAACTATATATCCTCAACCTTATTCTATAGTCAATACAGTCAGAGAATTAACTATATATCCTAACCTTATTCTCATAG
Source organism: Oncorhynchus nerka (assembly GCF_034236695.1). Lineage (NCBI taxonomy): Eukaryota > Metazoa > Chordata > Actinopteri > Salmoniformes > Salmonidae > Oncorhynchus > Oncorhynchus nerka. The sequence continues at coordinate 33,128 of NW_027040234.1, read as the reverse complement.
TCAATACAGTCAGAGAATTAACTATATATCCTCAACCTTATTCTATAGTCAATACAGTCAGAGAATTAACTATATATCCTAAACCTTATTCTATAGTCAATACAGTCAGAGAATTAACTATATATCCTCCAACCTTATTCTCAAGTCAATACAGTCAGAGAATTAACTATATATCCTCCAACCTTATTCTCAAGTCCATCCACATGCTGGCTTCAACCCAACCCAACACTAACCTAACCCTAACCCTAAACCATCCCTAACCCCAACCCAACACTAACCTAATCCTAAACCAACCCTAACTCAATCCTAACCCAACCCTACCCTAACCCAACCCAACCCAACACTAACCTAAATCTAACCCAACCCTAACCCAAACCCAACTCTATCCATAACCCTAACCCAACCCTAAACCTAACCCAACCCTAACCCAAACCCAACTCTATCCTTAACCCTATCCCAACCCTAAACCTAACCCAACCATAACCCAACCCCAACTCTAACGCTAACCCAACCCTAACCTTAACACCAACCCAACCCTAACCCAACACTAACCCAACCCTACCCTAAACCAACCCAACACTAACCTAAACCTAACCCAACCCTAACCCAAACCCAACACTAACCTAACCCTAACCCTAAACCAACCCTAACCCAATCCTAACCCAAACCAACCCAACCCTAACCCAACCCTAACCCTAACACAACTCAATCCTTAACCTTTACCCAACCCTAACTCAACCCTAACCCTAACCCAACCCTAATCCAGCCCTAACCCTAACCCAACCCTTATCCAACCCTAACCCAACCCTAACGCTAACCCAACCCCAACTCTAATCCTAACCCAACCCTAACCCTAAACCTAACACCAACCCAACCCTAATCCAACACTAACCCTAACCCTAACCCAACTCTATCCTTAACCCTAACCTTAACCCTAACTTCAACGCAACCCTATTCACAACCCTAACCCTATCCTTAACCCTAACCGAACCCTAACCCTAACACCACCCCAAACCCTAACCCAACCCTAACCCTACCCAACTCTAACCCTAACCAAAACCTAACCTGAACACCAACCCAACCCAACCCTAACCCTAACCCCAACCTAACTCAACCCTAATCCAACCCTAACCCAACCCTATCCCTAACGCTAACCCAACCCCAACTCTGACCCTAACCCCTAACCCTAACCCTAACCCTAACCCTAACCCTATCCTTAACCTTATCCCTAACCCAACTCTAACCCTAACATCTACCCTAACCCTAACCCTAACCCAACCCCAACTCAAACCCTAACCCTAACACCAAACCAACCCTAATCCAACACTACCTCTAACCCTAACCCAACTGTATCCTTAACCCTAACCCTAGCTTCAACCCAACCCTATTCAAAACCCTAGCCCTATCCTTAACCCTGACCCAACCCAAACCCTACCTCAACCCTAACCCTAACCCAACCCTAACCCAACTCTATCCTCAATCCTGACCCAACCCTAACCCTAACCCAACCCTAACCCTAACAGGAGCTTTCAGTGGTTCTATAGTTGGTTCAGATAGATATGTGCTCTGTACCTCATTATAGACCCATGTGTGGTTGGTTCAGCTAGATATGTATTCTGTATCTCATTATAGACCCATGTGTGGTTGGTTCAGCTAGATATGTATTCTGTACCTCATTATAGACCCATGTGTGGTTGGTTCAGATATATATGTATTCTGTACCTCATTATAGACCCATGTGTGGTTGGTTCAGTTACATATGTATTCTCTACCTCATTATAGACCCATGTGTGGTTGGTTCAGTTACATATGGATTCTGTACCTCACTATAGACCCATGTGTGGTTGGTTCAGTTACATATGTATTCTGTACCTCATTATAGACCCATGTGTGGTTGGTTCAGATAGATATGTGTTATGTACCTCATTATAGACTCATGTGTGGTTGGTTCAGATATGTATTCTGTACCTCATTATAGACCCATGTGTGGTTGGTTCAGATAGATATGTGTTCAGTACCTCATTTTCGACCCATGTGTGGTTGGTTCAGTTCCATATGTATTCTGTACCTCATTATAGACCCATGTGTTGTTGGTTCAGTTCCATATGTATTCTGTACCTCACTATAGACCCATGTGTTGTTGGTTCAGATACATATGTATTCTGTACCTCACTATAGACCCATGTGTTGTTGGTTCAGATACATATGTATTCTGTACACAGTTTGGGATACTGTCTCACAACAGTTCCTCTGTATTACAGCCCCACTCTGTGGTTAAGATCAGTATTGCAGCTCTGTCAATCAGGCCAGTTTGGAGAGGATTAATTAAATATTCTTTCAACGTTTTTATTGATAAGAATGTAGACAAAAAAGCTGCAAATTGTCTTTGAACAGAAAGGGCACACATACAAGACCCAAGTCACTAGCGTTGTTAAAATAATTTTACAACACCAACAACCAGGCTATACAGTAGAAGAATGACTGATACAAAGCACCATTTAATAACAACACTAACAACCAGGCTATACAGTAGAAAAATGACTGATACAAAGCACCATTCAATATCAACAACCAGGCTATACAGTAGTAGAATGACTGATACAAAGCACCATTTAATAACAACAACCAGGCTATACAGTAGTAGAATGACTGATACAAAGCACCATTTAATAACAACAACCAGGCTATACAGTAGTAGAATGACTGATACAAAGCACCATTTAATAACAACAACCAGGCTATACAGTAGTAGAATGACTGATACAAAGCACCATTTAATAACAACACTAACAACCAGGCTATACAGTAGTAGAATGACTGATACAAAGCACCATTTAATAACAACACTATCAACCAGGCTATACAGTAGTAGAATGACTGATACAAAGCACTATTTAATAACTACAACCAGGCTATACAGTAGTAGAATGACTGATACAAAGCACCATTTAATAACAACACTATCAACCAGGCTATACAGTAGTAGAATGACTGATACAAAGCACTATTTAATAACTACAACCAGGCTATACAGTAGTAGAATGACTGATACAAAGCACCATTAAATATCAACAACCAGGCTATACAGTAGTAGAATGACTGATACAAAGCACCATTTAATAACAACACTAACAACCAGGCTATTAAGAATGACTGATACAAAGCACCATTTAATAACAACAACCAGGCTATACAGTAGTAGAATGACTGATACAAAGCACCATTTAATAACAACAAACCAGGCTATACAGTAGTAGAATGACTGATACAATTTAATAACACCATTTAATAATACAAAGCACCATTTAATAACAACAACCAGGCTATACAGTAGTAGAATGACTGATACAAAGCACCATTTAATAACAACAACCAGGCTATACAGTAGTAGAATGACTGATACAAAGCACCATTTAATAACAACAACCAGGCTATACAGTAGTAGAATGACTGATACAAAGCACCATTTAATAACAACAACCAGGCTATACAGTAGTAGAATGACTGATACAAAGCACCATTTAATAACAACAACCAGGCTATACAGTAGTAGAATGACTGATACAAAGCACCATTTAATAACAACACTAACAACCAGGCTATACAGTAGAAGAATGACTGATACAAAGCACCATTTAATAACAACAACCAGGCTATACAGTAGTAGAATGACTGATACAAAGCACCATTTAATAACAACAAACAACAGGCTATACAGTAGTAGAATGACTGATACAAAGCACCATTTAATAACAACAACCAGGCTATACAGTAGTAGAATGACTGATACAAAGCACCATTTAATAACAACAACCAGGCTATACAGTAGTAGAATGACTGATACAAAGCCCCATTTAATAACAACACTAACAACCAGGCTATACAGTAGTAGAATGACTGATACAAAGCACAATTTAATATCAACACTAACAACCAGGCTATACAGTAGTAGAATGACTGATACAAAGCACCATTTAATAACAACAACCAGGCTATACAGTAGTAGAATGATGTTGAAGGAATTAAATTGCTATATGTTTTAATACCCAATTAAAATTAAACACTCTGTCAATTCATAAGGATTTGTAAGACCCTTATTCTATAATAATGGACAGAGCCCAGTCTTAAAGTCCAACAGCAGAGTTTATTCACGAGAGTACTGAACACGATACAGGTTACCACAGGTTATAAACTGAAAATGACGTCATTAGTTCCAGTACCAACCCGTGCCATCTCCGTTCCAGTACAAAGGATGTATCTCAAGCCTTCCCACATCCGTCTCCCTACCAATTTAATATAATTTATGGCTGAGCCAAGGTTTTCCGGTGTAGATAAGCATTCTAGCCAGTCTGAAGATATCGTTCATTCATTCCTACCCAGGAACAGACCGTCATTGTTCTACCTCTTGATGACATTCACACACATTATATTCAGTACTAGATCAAGAAAGAAAACTCATACATATACAGTAACATAATAGTATTCTGATTAGTACATATACAGTAACATAATAGTATTCTGATTAGTACATATACAGTAACATAATAGTATTCTGATTAGTACATATACAGTAACATAATAGTATTCTGATTAGTACATATACACTAACATAATAGTATTCTGATTAGTACATATACACTAACATAATAGTATTCTGATTAGTACATATACAGTAACATAATAGTATTCTGATTAGTACATATACAGTAATATAATAGTATTCTGATTAGTCAGTCCTGATTGAAATGTGTCCATAATTAGTCATCATTGATAAAAAAATTCCCTTAACACTGGGTGAGGCAAGTGAGGGGAAGGTCATCATCACTGATAACATTGTTCCTGTCATGATCTGTTTGTGATAGGTTCAGCATATACATTCAACAGCCTGGCTGGCAAATGGCCTGTCTCCCCCTCATAGTCCATATCTGACCCATCGCCATCACAATCACGGAGGACAGCAGCTTTCTCATTTTGAGGGATAACTGCAATGTTGCCTTGTCTGGGCCGTCACCTAGGTCCAACATATCCAGAACTTGACTCAAAGTCAAACTAAAAGAAAGAACAGAGTAGAAGAACAAGAGCTATGTGTATCAGTATGTGTATAACTATGTATGTGTATCAGTATGTGTATAACTATGTATGTGTATCAGTATGTGTAGAACTATGTATGTGTATCAGTATGTGTTTACCTAGAGGCACTGTGTTCTCGCAGGTCTCTATTGTTGCCGTCAACATGTTTACTCATTCTATGACCACACTGAACAAAGTCGGGTAATTTCAAATGCATATATCAATACTAGATACCTTAAAGATGATGTGAACCAAAGAGCTTTGTCCTTTCTGAATGTTAACATACTTTACTAACCTTTTGTTTGGGAGCTTTGATGCAGCCATCCTCTTCTCATGGTGCAACCAGGAAGTAAACAGCTCTGGTCATGTGACAATTAACACTGAACATGTGCCAAATTACAGTAAACATGAGACAATGTACATTGAACATGTGACACTGCACATATTTCATTGAGACCCTCTTTTATTTCAATATTTGCTGGAAATGCATTGATACATCATTCAGTAACATTTATAGAGCCTTATAACTGTGTGACGACCCTCCCACTCTTGTCTGCCGTATTCTGTCTTTGTTCTTGTTTCCTTATTAGGATGCCGGTGGGCGGAGTTGGGAGGGTCGTCAGCTACATGGGAAACACCTGGGCCAGGTGTCTCCCAGGATAAATAGACCTCTTCCACATTCATGGAGGAGACTCTCTCCATGCAGACACCCTTTGTAGATTGTGTTGTGGTTCTTGGTGGCCGTTTGTTTGTTTGCTTTGGCACCTTTCATCACCCTGCATTATCACATTCATGCATGCAAAACACTCACTTACACTACTGATTACTGATTACACACACCATTGTATATTATACTTAGTTGCTTTAGGTAATAAATACATATTTTGCTACTCCTTATCTCCACGTTGTCTCCCTTTGTTACGGGCTTTGAGCCGGTTCGTGACAACTGGAAATACATTGATACGTCATTCAGTAACATTTATAGAGCCTTATAACTGGAAATACATTGATACGTCATTCAGTAACATTTATAGAGCCTTATAACTGGAAATACATTGATATGTCATTCAGTAACATTTATAGAGCCTTATATCTGGAAATACATTGATACGTCATTCAGTAACATTTATAGAGCCTTATAACTGGAAATACATTGATACGTCATTCAGTAACATTTATAGAGCCTTATAACTGGAAATACATTGATATGTCATTCAGTAACATTTATAGAGCCTTATAACTGGAAATACATTGACACGTCATTCAGTAACATTTATAGAGCCTTATAACTGGAAATACATTGATACGTCATGCAGTAACATTTATAGAGCCTTATAACTGGAAATACATTGATATGTCATTCAGTAACATTTATAGAGCCTTATAACTGGAAATACATTGATATGTCATTCAGTAACATTTATAGAGCCTTATAACTGGAAATACATTGATACGCCATTCAGTAACATTTATAGAACCTTATAACTGAAAGCATTTTTTTTTTCACTATTGTGACTGATGGGATTAAATAGGTTAATTTTAGGTCTTATGAGATCTCTTTTGTTCGAGGCATGGTTCACATCAGGCAATGCTTCTTGTGAACAGTAAACTCTGACTGTGTGAGTGTTTTTTTATAGGGCAGCTCTAACCATCATCTCTAATCTCGTCTCATTGATTGGACTCCAGGTCAGTTGACTCCTGACTCCAATTAGCTTTTGGAGAAGTGATTAGCCTCGGGGTTCACATACTTTTTCCAACCTGCACTGTGAAGGTTTAAATGATGTATTCAATATAGACAAGAAAAATACAATAATTTGTGTGTTATTAGTTGAAGCAGACTGTGTTTGTCTATTGTTGTGTCTATAAAGATCAGATCACATTTGATGACCAATTTATGTACACATATCAACACATACATTTTATAGTTTTATCATTTAATCATTTTCGGGAGCAGTTTCATTTTGTTTTTGACGTTGTGTTTTCAAGTTAACACGTAACATTCAGCATTACACTGTTCATTCTGCTCCTCACTGTCTATATAGAGTTAACACGTAACATTCAGCATTACACTGTTCATTCAGCTCCTCACTGTCTATATAGAGTTAACACGTAACATTCAGCATTACACTGTTCATTCTGCTCCTCACTGTCTATATAGAGTTAACACGTAACATTCAGCATTACACTGTTCATTCTGCTCCTCACTGTCTATATAGAGTTAACACGTAACATTCAGCATTACACTGTTCATTCTGCTCCTCACTGTCTATATAGAGTTAACACGTAACATTCAGCATTACACTGTTCATTCTGCTCCTCACTGTCTATATAGAGTTAACACGTAACATTCAGCATTACACTGTTCATTCTGCTCCTCACTGTCTATATAGAGTTAACACGTAACATTCAGCATTACACTGTTCATTCTGCTCCTCACTGTCTATATAGAGTTAACAGGTAACATTCAGCATTACACTGTTCATTCTGCTCCTCACTGTCTATATAGAGTTAACACGTAACATTCAGCATTACACTGTTCATTCTGCTCCTCACTGTCTATATAGAGTTAACAGGTAACATTCAGCATTACACTGTTCATTCTGCTCCTCACTGTCTATATAGAGTTAACAGGTAACATTCAGCATTACACTGTTCATTCTGCTCCTCACTGTCTATATAGAGTTAACAGGTAACATTCAGCATTACACTGTTCATTCTGCTCCTCACTGTCTATATAGAGTTAACAGGTAACATTCAGCATTACACTGTTCATTCTGCTCCTCACTGTCTATATAGAGTTAACACGTAACATTCAGCATTACACTGTTCATTCTGCTCCTCACTGCAAGACTGAGGACACCAAGCATCTAGTGTCTCGTGTTGACGTGTGTTTCTGTGTTTAAATGTTTATATTTATACTGGACAGAGAAGGAACCCTGGGGTCTTTTACAGAATGCTAATACACACACACACACAGACACACACACACACACACACACACACACACGCGTGGTACATTATATCAATGCTGGGACCTTTTGCCATGAGCTGTTAAAGCCATCATCAGTCAGGGTCGTGATGTCACAGTAGTGATGATGTCACCACTAAGCGCCTCAGGTGTTGTGATGAGTCATCGGCCCTGGACGGGCTTTTACCCTCTTCTCTTTACTCCCCCTCTTTCCTCCTGTTACGGATACAGGTATCCTGTGTCTGTGTGTGTGTGTATCCTGTGTCTGTGTGTGTGTGTATCTGTGTGTGTCCTGTGTCTGTGTGTGTGTATGTGTATCCTGTGTCTGTGTGTGTGTGTATCCTGTGTTCTTTTCTCTCCTTCTCCCCTCACAGGTGAAAATCATCACTCCCCAATCAGTCAACAATCAATCATCAATCAGAAGACACACCTCCTCCTGTTTCCTACCCAATCACAGTTCCTTTCCCTTGGTTTAAAAACCCCATCATTTGTTTACTCAGCAGCTCAATCTCTGTGTAAATGCCATGTCTGTAGGTCTCTGTGTTTCACTCTCTCTTTGTGTATTAACCTCTCTTTTGTTTGAGCACCTCCATAGCACTTTGTCATCACCTGTGAGTATTGTTTTTGGTTATGGTGTTTGTTTGTTGCTGGTGGGAAAAGGGGAAACCAAGACAAGTCGCCCATGGGCATACACTACCCGTAGGTAAACTTTGTTAAATACACTAGTTAGAACTGGGCGGACCACCCACTGTATTTTTGGTTAGTTGGTTAGCTGCTGTTAAAGTAGGCTAGTCTAGCTTAGGGGTGTTTTTGAATACTTATTGTTTCTTTCCTTGAGTCAAACCCTGAGTTTGACGGTATAATTTCAGTTGTAGTTATTTCGTTCTCACTTTTACTTTGTCACTATTAGAATTTGCATGAGTTATGTTACGAGTCTCATTACCATCCCCCCCTAGACTGTCGGGCCAAAAGGGATTCGTAACACAACCAATAGCAACACACAGAGAGAACCTGAGTGAAGGTCCTGAATGGCAATATCCCCAGTCCCTTTGGTCAGTCTACCACATACCTGTTAGGAGTGGGGATAATGTGTGTGTGTGTGTGTGTGTGCACGAAAGAGAGAGTGAAAAAAAGAAAGAAAGTAACAAAGTAGGCAGAAGGAGAGATAGAAGGAGAGAGAGAGATCTTGGGAGACGTTGTGAAGGGGTAAGGATAAGGACATGAATTTCAACCAGCCCCCATTACCCTCTGCTGTCCAAAACACTGGGAGAGGATGGAGACTGGACGTCTATTTAAAGCCACACAGCAACTCTACCTGACTGTTAACAACCTGGGGCCTATAACAATAATACTACCTGACTATAGAGGAGACTTAACAACCTGGGGTCTATAACAGACTGGTAACAACTGGGGTCTAGATAGAGGAGACTGGTAACATGGGGTCCTGGGGTCTATAGAGGAGACTGGTAACAACCTGGGGTCTATAGAGGAGACTGGTAACAACCTGGGGTCTATAGAGGAGACTGGTAACAACCTGGGGTCTATAGAGGAGACTGGTAACAACCTGGGGTCTATAGAGGAGACTGGTAACAACCTGGGGTCTAGTCCATAGGGAGACTGGTAACAACCTGGGGTCTATAGAGGAGACTGGTAACAACAACCTGGGGTCTGGGGTCTATAGAGGAGACTGGTAACAACCTGGGGTCTATAGAGGAGACTGGTAACAACCTGGGGTCTATAGGGAATGGTAACAACCTGGGGTCTATAGAGGAGACTGGTAACAACCTGGGGTCTATAGAGGAGACTGGTAACAACCTGGGGTCTATAGAGGAGACTGGTAACAACCTACTCTCTAGAACATTAACACTTGTGTTCAGCTGCTCGGCCATGGATACACATTTCAACAAGCTAACAGTTCTCGTCTGAAGTTGCTTCCAGAGGCAGTTTGTAGTGAGTGTTACATCCGAGGACAGACGATTCTTACTCTCTACACGTTTCATCACTCAGCAGTCCTGTTCTGTGAGGTTGTGTGGCCTGGCACTTCTCGGCTGAGCTGTTGTTTTTTCCTATGTTTTTCCACTCCACATAAACAGCACTTACAGTTGAACGGGGTTCAGCTCTAGCAGGGCAGAAATCTGACGAACTGACTTGTTGGAAATGTAGCATCCTATGACGTTGCCACTTTGAAAGTCAATGAGCTCTTCAGTAAGGCCATTCTACTGCCAATATTTGTCTTTGGAGATTCCAATTCTGTGTACTCGATTTTATACACCTCTCAGCAACAGGTGTGCCTGAAATAGCCGAATCCACTAATTATTCCACGTACTTTTGTACACATAGTGTATGCAGCAGCCAATCAGATACACATCCACAAACACAGAGTGTACAAAACATTAGGAACACCTGCTCTTTCCAATACACAGACTGACCAGGTGATTCCAGGTGAAAGATATGATCCCTTATTGATGTAACTAGTTAAATCCACTTCAATCAGTGTAGATGAAGGGGAGGAGACCTGGTTAAAGAAGGATTTTTAAGCCTTGAGACAATTGAGACATGGATTAATGTGCCAAAAAATATTCAACAGAAACTCTCAAAAACCTGGGATATTTTAATGCTGACTGTACTATACAGACTCTGTTTATCAAATCTTTCGTTGTATTTAAAAATTTTGTATTGTTTGTTGGTTTGGCAATGACACTGTCAGCGAGAGAAATATGCTGAGAAGGATTATTCACCACAGCAAGCAAGGTACTAGGGGTCAAACAGACAGGCCTGGATCAGATCATTAAGGTCAGGGCCCTCAGCAAGGCACTGGGAGTCAAGCAGACAGGCCTGGATGAGATCTTTAAGGTCAGGTTCCTCCCCAAGGTACTAGGAGTCAAACAGACAGGCCTGGATGAGATCTTTAAGGTCAGGTTCCTCCCCAAGGTACTAGGAGTCAAACAGACAGGCCTGGATGAGATCTTTAAGTTCAGGGCCCTCCCCAAGGTACTAGGAGTCAGACAGACAGGCCTGGATGAGATCTTTAAGGTCAGGTCCCTCCCCAAGGTACTAGGAGTCAAACAGACAGACCTGGATGAGATCTTTAAGGTCAGGGCCCTCCCCAAGGTACTTTAAGGAGTCAAACAGACAGGCCTGGGTGAGATCTTTAAGGTCAGGTCCCTCCCCAAGGTACTAGGAGTCAAACAGACAGGCCTGGATGAGATCTTTAAGGTCAGGGCCCTCCCCAAGGTACTAGGAGTCAAACAGACAGACCTGGATGAGATCTTTAAGGTCAGGGCCCTCCCAAGGCCCTCCCCCAGGGCCCTCCCAGCAGGATAATGTTCGAGGAGTCAAACAGACAGGCCTGGATGAGATCTTTAAGGTCAGGGCCCTCCCAAGGCCAGCAGGATAATGTTCAAACAGTCAAACTTTAACCCAGTAAGGGTCCAGGCCTGGATGAGAGGCTCTTTAAGGTCAGGGCCCTCAGCAAGGTACTAGGAGTCAAACAGACAGGCCTGGATGAGATCTTTAAGGTCAGGGCCCTCCATAGCCTGTTATACATTGAAAAGTATGAGTAAGTTCATAGTATGTGAGGATCTTAAAACATCTAAGGTTAAAAAGGTTCATAATTGTGTTAAAGTTCAAAATAATTTTAGACCTAAGCCCCACCCCCCATGTACCTGAACGTTGAAATGTTATAACTAGCGAACATGTCACTTAAGTGTTCTATTAGCCCCTCGGTCTGGGCTCCATTTTATGGGAATAATGTTCCTATCCACCCAGTAAGGCCAGCAGGATAATGTTCCTATCCACCCAGTAAGGGGGCCAGCAGGATAATGTTCCTATCCCCAGTAAGGCCATCCACAGTAACCCAAAGGCCAGCAGGATAATGTTCCTATCCACCCAGTAACCCAGTAATGTTCCCAGTAAGGCCAGCAGGATAATGTTCCTATCCACCCTATCCACAGTAAGGCCAGCAGGATAATGTTCCTATCCACCCAGTAAGGCCAGGATAATGTTCCTATCCACCCAGTAACCCAGTAAGGCCAGCAGGATAATGTTCCTATCCACCCAGTAAGGCCAGCAGGATAATGTTCCTATCCACCCAGTAAGGCCAGATAATGTTCCTATCCACTAATGTTCCAGCAGGATCCACCCAGTAAGGCCAGCAGGATAATGTTCCTATCCACCCAGTAAGGCAGCAAGGCCAGCAGGATGTTCCTATCCACCCAGTAAGGCCAGTAAGTCCAGCAGGATAATGTTCCTAAAAGATGCATTCAGTATTAGTCCTACCCAGTAAGGCCAGCAGGATAATGTTCCTACCCTCCCAGTAAGGTCAGCAGGATAATGTTCCTATCCTCCCAGTAAGGCCAGCAGGATAATGTTCCTATCCTCCCAGTAACCCAGTAAGGCCAGCAGGATAATGTTCCTATCCACCCAGTAAGGCCAGCAGGATAATGTTCCTATCCACCCAGTAACCCAGTAAGGCCAGCAGGATAATGTTCCTATCCACCCAGTAAGGCCAGCAGGATAATGTTCCTATCCACCCAGTAAGGCCAGCAGGATAATGTTCCTATCCACCCAGTAAGGCCAGCAGGATAATGTTCCTATCCACCCTATCCACCCCCAGTAATGTTCCAGTAAGGCCAGCAGGATAATGTTCCTATCCACCCAGTCCTATCCACCCAGTAAGGCCAGCAGGATAATGTTCCTAAGGCCAGCAGGATAATGTTCCTACCCAGTAAGGCCAGCAGGATAATGTTCCTATCCACCCAGTAAGGCCAGTAAGGCCAGCAGGATAATGTTCCTATCCACCCAGTAAGGCCAGCAGGATAATGTTCCTATCCACCCAGTAAGGCCAGCAGGATAATGTTCCATCCCACCCAGTAAGGCCAGGGATAATGTTCCTATCCACCCAGTAAGGCCAGCCCAGTAAGGCCAGCAGGATAATGTTCCTATCCACCCAGTAAGGCCAGCAGGATAATGTTCCTATCCACCAGCAGGATAATGTTCCTATCCACCCAGTAAGGCCAGCAGGATAATGTTCCTATCCACCCAGTATCCACCCAGTAAGGCCAGCAGGATAATGTTCCTATCCACCCAGGATAATGTTCCTATCCAGTAAGGCCAGCAGGATAATGTTCCTATCCACCCAGTAAGGCCAGCAGGATAATGTTCCTATCCAGCAGGATAATGTTCCAGTAAGGCCAGCAGGATAATGTTCCTATCCACCCAGTAACCCAGTAAGGCCAGCAGGATAATGTTCCTATCCACCCAGTAAGGCCAGCAGGATAATGTTCCTATCCACCCAGTAAGGCCAGCAGGATAATGTTCCAGCAGGATATCCTATCCACCCAGTAACCCAGTAAGGCCAGCAGGATAATGTTCCTATCCACCCAGTAAGGCCAGCAGGATAATGTTCCTATCCACCCAGTAAGGCCAGCAGGATAATGTTCCTATCCCCCAGTAAGGCCAGCAGGATAATGTTCCTATCCACCCAGTAACCCAGTAAGGCCAGCAGGATAATGTTCCTATCCACCCAGTAATGTTCCTATCCACCCAGTAAGGCCAGCAGGATAATGTTCCTATCCAACCCAGTAAGGCCAGCAGGATAATGTTCCTATCCAGTAACCCAGTAAGGCCAGCAGGATAATGTTCCTATCCACCCAGTAACCCAGTAAGGCCAGCAGGATAATGTTCCTATCCACCCAGTAAGGCCAGCAGGATAATGTTCCTATCCACCCAGTAAGGCCAGCAGGATAATGTTCCTATCCACCCAGTAACCCAGTAAGGCCAGCAGGATAATGTTCCTATCCACCCAGTAACCCAGTAAGGCCAGCAGGATAATGTTCCTATCCACCCAGTAACCCAGTAAGGCCAGCAGGATAATGTTCCTATCCACCCAGTAACCCAGTAAGGCCAGCAGGATAATGTTCCTATCCACCCAGTAACCCAGTAAGGCCAGCAGGATAATGCTCCTATCCACCCAGTAACCCAGTAAGGCCAGCAGGATAATGCTCCTATCCACCCAGTAACCCAGTAAGGCCAGCAGGATAATGCTCCTATCCACCCAGTAACCCAGTAAGGCCAGCAGGATAATGCTCCTATCCACCCAGTAACCCATGCTCCTATCCACCCAGTAACCCAGTAAGGCCAGCAGGATAATGCTCCTATCCACCCAGTAACCCAGTAAGGCCAGCAGGATAATGCTCCTATCCACCCAGTAACCCAGTAAGGCCAGCAGGATAATGCTCCTATCCACCCAGTAACCCAGTAAGGCCAGCAGGATAATGCTCCTATCCACCCAGTAACCCAGTAAGGCCAGCAGGATAATGCTACTAACTCCTTTTATTGCTATGTAACTATTATAACTGTTGTCCATTTGTTTTTCTATTAAAACGCCATATTAAACGTGTACATGACACTGCAACAACATGTCCCCATGGGGACAATAAAGTCAGTAATTAAAGAGGGTGAATGGGCAAGACAAAAGATCAGGGCATGGCAGTAGCTTGCCAGGCGCATCGGTTTGTGCCAAGAACTGCAACGCTGCTGGGTTTTTTCACGCTCAACAGTTTCCCCGTGTGTGTCATGAACGGTCAACCACCCAAAGGACATTCAGCCAACTTGACACAAGTGTTGGGGGAGCATTAGAGTCAACATGGGCCAGAATCCCTGCGGAATGGTTTTGACACCTTGTAGAGTCCATGACCTGACGAATTGAGGTTGTTCTGGGGGCAAAAGGGGAGGGGCAACTCAATATTAGATTAGAATTGAGGCTGTTCTGGGGGCAAAAGGGGAGGGGCAACTCAATATTAGATTAGAATTGAGGGTGTTCTGGGGGGGGCAACTCAATATTAGATTAGAATTGGGCTGTTCTGGGGTCAGAAGGGGAGGGGCAACTCAATATTAGATTAGAATTGAGGCTGTTCTGGGGTCAGAAGGGGAGGGGCAACTCAATATTAGATTAGAATTGAGGCTGTTCTGGGGTCAGTTAGAATTGAGGCTGGGGGTCAGGGGAGGGGCAACTCAATATTAGATTAGAATTGAGGCTGTTCTGGGGTCAGAAGGGGAGGGGCAACTCAATATTAGATTAGAATTGAGGCTGTTCTGGGGTCAGTAGGGGAGGGGCAACTCAATATTAGATTAGAATTGAGGCTGTTCTGGGGTCTGTTCTGGGGTCAGTAGGGGAGGGGCAACTCAATATTAGATTAGAATTGAGGCTGTTCTGGGGTCAGTAGGGGAGGGGCAACTCAATATTAGATTAGAATTGAGGCTGTTCTGGGGTCTGTTCTGGGGTCAGTAGGGAGAGGGCAACTCAATATTAGATTAGAATTGAGGCTGTTCTGGGGTCTGTTCTGGGGTCAGTAGGGGAGGGGCAACTCAATATTAGATTAGAATGTTCTGGGGTCAGGGGAGGGGCAACTCAATATTAGATTAGAATTGGGTCTGTTCTGGGGTCAGAAGGGGGGGCAACTCAATATTAGATTAGGAGGCTGTTCTGGGGTCAGAAGGGGAGGGGCAACTCAATATTAGATTAGAATTGAGGCTGTTCTGGGGTCTGTTCTGTTCTGGGGTCAGAAGGGGGGGGCAACTCAATATTAGATTAGAATTGAGGCTGTTCTGGGGTCTCAATATTAGATTCTGGGGTTCTGGGGTCAAGGGGAGGGGCAACTCAATATTAGATTAGAATTGAGGCTGTTCTGGGGTCTGTTCTGGGGTCAGTAGGGGAGGGGCAACTCAATATTAGATTAGAATTGAGGCTGTTCTGGGGTCAAAAGGGGTCAGAGGGGCAACTCAATATTAGATTAGAATTGAGGCTGTTCTGGGGTCAGAAGGGGAGGGGGGGCAACTCAATATTAGATTAGAATTGAGGCTGTTCTGGGGTCACTCAATATTAGATTAGGGAGGGCTGTTCTGGGGTCAGAAGGAGGGGCAACTCAATATTAGATTAGAATTGAGGCTGTTCTGGGGTCAGAAGGGAGGGGCAACTCAATATTAGATTAGAATTGAGGCTGTTCTGGGGTCAGTAGGGGAGGGGCAACTCAATATTAGATTAGAATTGAGGCTGTTCTGGGGTCAAAGGGGTCAGGGGGAGGGGCAACTCAATATTAGATTAGAATTGAGGCTGTTCTGGGGTCAGAAGGGGAGGGGCAACTCAATATTAGATTAGAATTGAGGCTGTTCTGGGGTCAGAAGGGGAGGGGCAACTCAATATTAGATTAGAATTGAGGCTGTTCTGGGGTCAGAAGGGGAGGGGCAACTCAATATTAGATTAGAATTGAGGCTGTTCTGGGGTCAGAAGGGGAGGGGCAACTCAATATTAGGAAAGCCAATCACAATACACATCTAGACAATACATTGATGCCATCTGGGGTCAGAAGGGGAATCACAATACACATTCTGGGGTCAATCAGGGAGGGGCAACTCAATATTAGGAAAGCCAATCACAATACACATCTACATATGCAGCAGCCAATCAGAAACACATCTACATATGCAGCAGCCAATCACAATACACATCTACATATGCAGCAGCCAATCACATATGTAGCAGCCAATCACAATACACATCTACATAGCCAATCACAATACACATCTACAGCCAATCACACATATGTAGCAGCCAATCACATCTACATATGTAGCAGCCAATCACAATACACATCTACATATTTTTTATTTTTTCTATTTTACCTTTATTTTACTATGCAAGTCAGTTAGTTGGTTACAGTTGGTTACTTCCGGGTTGGAGCGAGCAGTCGCATCCGCGCTTCGGTCTGCAGGTTGTATAACTTTTCATTACATTTCATTACATTTCATTATAGTACAACGGTCTGATTTGTCTAATCTTAGCAATTTCTTCTTAGCTAGCTACATAGTCGTCGTTGTATCAAAGATAATTGCGTAATTATCGTATTTCGTCGTCTCCTATCTGCCCAACACGTTCACCGTCTACCGTAGCACTGTAGTAACTATCACACTCAACTGAACGACTTGATTAGTGTAGTGTTAGCTAGCTACATAGTTGTCTTTGCTGTCTTCGTATCCAAGATAATTGTGTAGTTAGAGTGTGTAGTCTTAGAGTGATTATCTTAATTTACCGAGGTTAGCTAGCCAGCTAGCCAGCTAGCCAGCTATTTTGTCATCCTTAACGTAGGAGACACTCCTAGCTAGCCAATAGCCAGCCAACGTCTACTGAATAGAACTTTCGCATTCCGGTCGCATTCCGCTTCGCTCCACAGGTAGTATCATATTTCATTTAATTTCATTACAGTCCCAACGGTGTGATTTGTTTGATCGTAGCTAGCTACATAGCTAGCTACATAGCCGTCTTTGTTTCAAAGATAATTGTGTAGTCTAGAGCGATTTTCTAGGTTAGCTAGCCAGCTATTGTCGTTCTCCTAACGCAACGTAACGTAACCAACACTGCTAGCTAGCCAGCTTGCCCCGAAAAGCAGCATTGTAGAAACTTCACACTCAACGGAACGACTTGATTAGGGTAGTGTCAACAACGCAGCTAGCCTACCTCAGCAGTACTGTATCATTTTAATCATTTTAGTCAATTAGATTCTTGCTACGTAAGCTTAACTTTCTGAACATTCGAGACGTGTAGTCCACTTGTCATTCCAATCTCCTCTGCATTAGCGTAGCCTCTTCTCTAGCCTGTCAACTATGTGTCTGTCTATCCCTGTTCTCTCCTCTCTGCACAGACCATACAAACGCTCCACACCGCATGGCCGCGGCCACCCTAATCTGGTGGTCCCAGCGCGCACGACCCACGTGGAGTTCCAGGTCTCCGGTAGCCTCTGGAACTGCCGATCTGCGGCCAACAAGGCAGAGTTCATCTCAGCCTATGCCTCCCTCCAGTCCCTCGACTTCTTGGCTCTGACGGAAACATGGATCACCACAGACAACACCGCTACTCCTACTGCTCTCTCTTCGTCGCCCACGTGCTCTCGCACACCCCGAGAGCTTCTGGTCAGCGGGGTGGTGGCACCGGGATCCTCATCTCTCCCAAGTGGTCATTCTCTCTTCCTCCCCTTACCCATCTGTCTATCGCCTCCTTTGAATTCCATGCTGTCACAGTTACCAGCCCTTTCAA